>NW_015174359.1:83501-103552 GCF_001447785.1 Gekko japonicus
GTCCTCTTGCAATTTACACTGATTCTGACTGGACTGCTAAAGCAGCTACTATTTGGCTGCCGCACTGGGAAAAACAGGATTGGAAGCATGCAGATGGAAAGTCCATTGCACATTTAGAACTATGGAAGGACATTGCACACCTTTTGCGTGAACGTACTGCTCCCACACAGTTGTATCATGTGAAGGGTCATCAGAAAAATGACAGTGAAGTAGCATATTGGAACGCTCAAGCTGATGCATTGGCAAAAGAAGCCGCTTCTCTTTTTGTTTCTCCTGCCGCTGCACCTACTCCCATACATCCTGTTGTTACTCGGAGTAAGGCAAAAGCAGGCCATGAAAGGGATCATATTCCACCTGTCTTTGTGGATTTAGGAGAATTGCAGAGTAATGATTCTGATGTTAGAGCTTTATTTTCTGCTGGGAAAGATCCTACTGGTAAATATCAGATTGTTGAGTATGAAGGTGTTGTTTGGGCAGTAGATAAACATGGAGAACGTCATTGGGTTGTACCTGTGGAAGTTCGGAGTGATTTGATACAATTTATTCATGAGCAGGGACATAGAGGAAAAGAGCTTACTTTAGAACGTGTCTTAGTTGGTGGCCAAGTGTCAGAGCTGATGTGGCACGCTGGGTTGATAACTGTCTTGCCTGTGCAATGGTCAATGCTGATTCTTCAGGACCAAAAGCCCCTATCCAACATCAACGGATTGAAGGACCATGGGCTCGGGTACAAATTGATTTTATTGGTCCTTTGCCTAAGACTTGTACAGGGAACAAATATTGTTTGACTGTTATTGATCCTTTTTCCAAGTGGATTGAAGCATTTCCTTGCAAAAACAATTCTGCTGCGACTACTGCCAAGATTCTTTTCAATAGCCTTTTTAGCCGTTGGGGCATTCCAAAGGTTATTGACAGTGATATGGGCAGTCATTTTGTGGGGGAAATTACTCAACAGTTATGTAAGGCTTTGGGCATCAAGCAATTGTTTCATAAAGCTCGTCATCCGCAGTCTTCCGGACATATAGAACGCGCAAATCGCACTTTGAAGGAAGCTTTGAGGAAACTAGTTAAATCATCGGGAAGAGATTGGGAGGCGAAATTGCCTATCATCCTCATGGCCATTCGGGGTACCACAGCAAAGCATGGGTACTCCCCACATATGGTTATGACGGGGCGCAAGATGATGCTCCCGGAGAAATTTTGGGTTAATTCGGATTTACCTGAGGATTTTGCACCCAAGGTTGTTAATGATGAATGGGTTGAAACTCTCTTGGGAACCATGTTGAGAATCCATCTTCAGGTGGCTCGGATGTTGGGACGCAGTCAGCTTGCAATTGACAAGAAACTTGGATGGGTAAGGAACCCTCAACTATGGGAACCAGGTCAACTGGTCATGTACAGAAAATTTTCTAGACAAAGGCGTGCTCTCATGGCTAAATGGGAGGGGCCTGTGAGAATAATTGACCGGGTAGGCGCAGCTGTGTACAAATTAGAAATTCCAAGGAAAAAGGGAGAAGGCACATGGTACAAGTATTTCCACTCTTCTCAACTGAAGCTCTGGAAGGGAGATCCTGTTCCATTGCCGCCACCGCCACCTGATCCACCACCGGTGTTATTGGCTCCTATTTGTTCAGCTGTAAAAATTAAACAACTGTATTTACCAGCTCAAACTTCATTTGATCCTCTTGTTGCATTTCCTCTGGGAGATACCTTCTTCCGGTCTGAAGAGTCACTAACCCGTGCCTTGAGTGACACGGATTAGTGAAGGGGGGGGGGGGGGGAAGGAGTTTTATAACTGATTCTGGTGTTTTGGTAGAATTTTTGAATTTTTCAAAATTTTTCAAAATTTCAAATTTTCCTAAAATTTTTCTGAAATTTCAAATCAATTTGATTCAAATTCGGTCAATCGTTAATGTTTTTATGCTCATATGCGCATGTTTTTCATAACCTCCTTGTCAGGGTAACTTCAAGGGAAGGTGAGATGACAGGTGTAAGGACAAAGCCCCAAGCTAGGATAGGCCTCTTTCAGGATAGAGACCTTGGGGAAATTACTAGCTAAGTTTTGTGTGTTCTGTTTTTATAACCACCATAGTGGATGCTCTCTAGTCGAGCCCCCTCCAAAAATTGTGCTTTTTGGAGAAGTTGTTTCTTTGTGGTGGTGATGGATGCCTGTTGGGGGACGGGTGGAGACAAAAATTGTGTGATTAATGACTTGATTTGGTTCAAACCACCCGTAGTCATGCTTCCAGGTGTCTTTCATGGTCATGGGGACTGAATTTTTCTATACGCAAAAAGGTTAGTTTGGAAGAGTTACATAGATAAAAGAAGGAACCCCTTTAGTTTAGTAGTAGACAAAACACTCTTTGCAAAGTTATTTATGATTTTAGAACGCCCCAGACAATTAAGCCTCAGTTTCGTTTCAGATTTACATATGCAAACACAAGCCGGCCCCCACAGTCACAAGACAGGAGGTTCGGAAAACTCCGGAACCGCTCGATTGGGTCTAAACTTTTGACCTTTCCGATTTTAAAACTGAAAGAGAAAAGACGCTTGCAAGTCTTCTATACTAAAAGCTTTATTCCCGCTAAGAACTGCCTGTGGCGCAGCGGAGATTCATGTGCCTTATAGCCCAGAGACAGCCGGTTCAAATCCCAGTTGGGAAATAAATTTACAGATAGAGAATAAAAGCAGGAAAATAAATGTTCTTTTGCTTTTTATGCCATGCCTTTGATTTATGGAGTTGACCATGGCATAGAAAACAACTAGTGCCAAGTTTAGGCGCTATCTTTTTCAATTTGATATGCATAATCCCTTGCTTTACAGAGACGCTATGGACTCTCAGCGCCAAAACAAACTTGTAAGTATAAGAAGAGCTGCCTGCCTGTTGTTCTTGCATGTGTTTTTAATAGTTGAGGGAACTCCGTTGAGTATCCCTCCTACACCTGTTTTATATCACTGGAATTGTAGAGGAAAAGTTGATAACGTCAATATCACATGCACCGTAGATGGAGTAAAACAAGCAACATCAAGAGGATTTGCTATAGGACCCGTAAATAAATGTTCCCCTACTTTGTTGTTGAAGTGTGCACGAAAAGTTCCAAGGAAAGAACTGTGGGTTTGCCTTGCTGCAGGAGATCTCATGGGAAGATTAGGACGACTCCTATGTAATAGTAAAGTTTATGGGGCTTCAAGACCTGTGTGTAAGACAGCGATAGTTTCAGCTGCTGTATGGAGCAAAGGAGATCCTTTTAAAATAACAGTGTTTATTGGGACAGATAATGTTACTAATGATAATTTGCCAGTGACTCTTACTGACCCAATGAATAAAGTTCAAGAATTTAAAGTGACTGATTGGAAATTAAAAGAATGGAACATTGATTCATCTGCAGAGACTTTAAGGGGTCCACCAGAATGGAGAATTGACTTAAATGAGAACCCATGCACACCAGAGGAAACAGAACGCAAATTTAACATATTAGGAACATTGATAATTGAAGTAACCCATATAGTAGGTTGATTTTTCATACAAAAAATGAAACTACTATTTCTTTTAATCCATTGGTAACCAATGTATGGGATCTTTATAATTTAAGTAATCCTGTGATAGGATCTCATACTTTGAAGTTTCATCAACAAGAAAAGGTTTTAATGTATCCACAAATGCATATACGCAATGTTTCAATAAATATGGCTCAATTAGGAGTGTCTATAAATAATGTACAGGTTTCATGGATACATAAACTATGTGCTCCGTACACACAATCATTTACTTATGGCTGGGAACATTGGTTAGCTTTGTGGAAAAGAAAGGAAATGCTGAGTCGCTCAAGGAGAAGCATAGGGGATTGGTTAGCCCCAGTAGGAACTGGAGTTTCTGTTTGAATGCAGCCAACATGGAAATATTAGCAAATAAAGCTTCTAAGGTGGGAATTGATATTTTTAATATGGCAACTCCTCTTTCACAATCTTTTCGAGCTTTATCTGATATTCAACATCATGCTAATCCTATTTTAGTACATTGGGAAAATATTATGGAACATGATTTTCGATTTTTAATAGGTGAACTTGTACCCCTTCAAGGAAACATTTCTCTTGCTTTTGCTTGCACACAGATGCAGTCAATGAATACACTTATTGCAATTAATTTAATCACACAAGCTATGTCTGGAACAATTCCTCTAGAAATTAAAGAAATAATAAAAAGAAATGTAACTGCTGGAGAAGCTGAATTTTCAGACTGGTGGGATTTAGCTAATGCCACTTACCGACCAGATACAAGAACATTGGAACTGATTATAATCACGATGTGTGCTGAGGAAATTTTCACTATATTTCCAGCAGTGCCTCTTGGGTTACAGATTGATGAAGACATAATATTATATGCTAGAGATAGTAATAGATGGGCTAGAATAGAATCTGGAGGATGGCAGTCTATTAATGTGGAAGGTTGCAAACACAAGGAAAATTTAGGATTTTTATGTGAAGATAATGCCATTGAAAAGCACCATCCTTGTGTAGCTCCTCTTAAGGAAATAAATGCTACTTGTAAATTTGATGCCGTCCAGGAAAACGCCTCTGTAGTTATTTACATAGGTAGAGCATGTGTGTGTGTGCGAACTAGATGCTCTTATGTTCTGATCAATAATGAAACTATACAGCCAATGATGCCTCAATTTAACAGATGTGTTTGCAGCATTCACACTATCCAAGGATGTGATTTCCGTTTTGAGACTCCAATATGGATTCGGCATGATATTGTATCTTACTCCATCTCTATATAATAAATTGTATCCAGTTTCTTTAGGTGTGGGACTAGAAGTTATTAAAGATCTTTTTAACCACCCGGATTTACAACGTAGTTTGCAGCAATTGGAGGATGAAGGCGAACAAGCTGCTTTACTGGTGAACCATAACGGAAAACAAATTGTTAATTTGGCTATTGATATTCAAAATTCGGCCAGATTCTCTTTTTGGGAAAGTCTTTTGGGTTGGTCTAATAAAGCTAAAGGAATATTAAATATTATACTCCATCCTATTGTTATCATCGTAATAATTCAAATCATTTGCCTACTGGCTTTAATTGGCTTAGCTGTATGGGTAAAAACGCAAGTAAAAAGAGTTCAAGAAATAATGACTCCCATACAGTATCCTGCTGTTTCTATATTTCGGCCAAAAGAACCAACTGTTATATAAATAAAGTGTATCCCTTTTCCTCTTGTTTCTTTTGTTTCCTACCGTTAAAGTTCCTATTGTGGCATGTCACACCCGTTTGTATGTTATGTTGGTGTCGCATGGGTGAAGGTTTCTTTGCTTAAGTATAAGCTGAATGACTCGACTGAGCCAGAGAGTTCCGGTGGCTCACCATGCTAAAGCGCCACCTACAGAGATCATGAAGCCAATTCGACAGCAGTTCGAATCCTATGTAGTTTTTCTTTTGATATGGTTCTATTTCCTTTCCTGGATCTGTTTTATATTTTTTTTCTTTCCTCTATTTTTATACAATAATAGTAGGGTTGAAGAACCCTGAGGTAGCAGCATGGAACAATCGAACCGAGGGTACAAGACACACCTGCTGCCTTAACATATAAAAGCAGCTTTCTCGCCAGTGCAACCCTATACGTGGATTTATTTAAGCCACAGGGTGGAAGAGTGACGGGACAGAAGCAAGGGGGCAAGCCCACACTTGCAAATATTCTGCTGCATCCCTATTTGAGGGTGGCTCAAAGTAATGTACAATGAGTCAGCATACACGGGATGCAGTATGAAGGCAGTGAGGGGTTCGATGGACAGTTCCATCTAGACTAGGCGTGTTAGCCTTCCTTTAGACCCTAAAGGAAGAATGCCATAGTCTGGCCCACTCAGAGACCCGAAGCCTCGAGCTTGAAACCTCAGCCACTCGATCTAGTCTTCTTTATGTTTTCTTTTGACTTCTGCATACCGGTGACCGTTTTTCACTATGTTTTAACTCTAGGAATTAGTTTAGATAGACGCACAACAACTTTTAAGTAGATTGGTTATGACAGCAACTTGATATAAAGATTTTATTTTATTTTCTTTTGATTTAAATATTCACGTGCCCAGCATGCTTTGGAAAGTCTATTTGCATACGTACCAACCCCTGACGCTAAGTTTACACATATACCTTATTTGGTTCAATCCTGGACTGATCCATTCATCACATAGTCAAGGGGGGGAGAAATGAACTTTTTCTTTTGTCATTATTTTTGGTATTTCGAATCTATTTTTCACACAGTAAAATCGGGGGTCCTATTGATGAGAACCCCCTGGATTAAAAGAGGTATGACCTCTGTTTAAAACAGCAGGAGCTGATGTGAACTGCACATCGAACCCATCACGGCCGTGCACAGAGCATGTCTCGCACCCTGGGTTCGAGCTGCAGACCACATCAGACCTTCATGGACTCTTCCTCAACAGAGAAGGAGACCTTATGATGATGTCTCCCTATCCGAAGAGAATCAATTTTTGAAATTGCTTTCGCGCTTATGGGGACCAAATTTGGGTAGAGCTCCCATGATGCTTTGGAATCTAAGGGGGGTGGTTATGCAGATGGCTTGACGAACTATACTGAAAACTACCGAAGGAGCTTCCGTTAATTTCCGAGACTAACGTTTGTGTTTTCGTTTAAGCTCGGAGCTTTCCGACGGACTGCTAGGACGCCGATCGCTCTGAATCGGCCAAGCTCGGGTCTCAGGCCCCGGCGACTATTTCAAACCTCCATATTGCGCCCAAGACGCTCGGCTGATGTGGTGCTGGAAATAGAAACTTCCAAACCGCGCCCCAAAGTGCTCTTCTTTTTCTTTTTATTGTTCATATGCTTAAGTATTTTCATCCTGTGTGGAATAATTATGCAAATTATATATTTTGTTGATCTTGGTGTGATTGCCCGGGATCGTGTTATACGAGGGATCCTGGCTATAAATGAACGACTGCACGAATACCTTGTTGCTTCTCTGGGAGCTATTCCTTGAGCTCCGATGTTATTATTAAGTTTCAATTGTCTACCTCAGTTTAATAAAGTTATTTTTTGATTTATTTTTGGAAAACTGAAAGTTTACATGTTGTAATAAAACAGTTTATATACATATATTTAATACACAGTTGTTGAAAAAGCATTGAAGTTTAAATTGTATTTGTATACACATTTTTAATGCACCATAATTTTACCATGGATATATATATTTATCTTAAAGGTTCTGAGCCACTTCCAGCCAAAACTAATTTGGCATAGGTTAGTTCCACACACGCATACACCCTTCTTCAATTTAGTGTAGTTAGGGATGCTTAGACATAAGAAGCTAGGTCCAGATGACATCGTGATCAGCCTGATGACAACTATGTTGGATGGATGACAACTACCAATGTCAACGGACTTCAGTTGTTTCAATGGATGTCTTGGTGTAAGTTAATGTGTGATATGAAGACAATCTTCCTGACGTCAGATGTCTTCAAAGGGGGGTCTGTCAGGAGCAGGTCTTTATATTTGACTTTTATACATGAATAAAGTTGATATTAAAAGGACTGCTTGAAACGCTGACCAAGGACTCTGAACTATGAGGGGTCAAATAAAGGCTAATGGAGACAGAAGAACAGCTGAAGTATTAACCAGCTAAGGCAAACATCGGCTCAGGAAAGAGGCCCCTAGTTATCTATATGTTAAGCTTGGAGAAGCCAGCAAAACAATGGGTTTCGAGGATGTGCCTAGACTTGATGTCTCCAAGATAGTAAGTTTGACCCTGAAGAGCAACCCTCCCGGAAGATTTATTACACGAAGCACCTGGTGTTTACTTGACATGCTGACACTATAGATGACCTTTCATTGATGCTGTTCCACGTGATCCTAAGCTTCTATCTAAGCACCACCTATTAGTTAATAAATATTAGTAAAATTGACACGATAGCCAATCACGGATATGTTGGGGAGGACTTTATGATAATGAGAATAAGCTGTTTCCCCTCCCTCTAGAAAAAAGTTTAAAACAGAGAACACGGAACTACCAGCTAGCCTTCTTCTCTTACTTGAATCTTTTATACTAGTTCTAGTTTGCAGCTAGGGCTATTCTCCTCGTGTCTTCAGCTGGTCTAGAGGCACGTGTTTCTCCTCCTTCTTTATCTATTCTTATTTCTGTGTTACTGCCCATTGCTGGAGGCTTTAGGAGCAGAAGGAACTTCTGAGGTAAATATATATTCTGCAAGAAACAACGTTATTTCCTGATTGTGCTGTAACGATTCTATCTGATTTTCTTAGTTCTTGAATGTATGTATGGTTTTATTATTATCCCCTGTTTGAATGATTAATGTTCAGTAAAGGATTGTTATTCTATTCCCAGTTGTCGTCTTTTGATTAAAGCGTTACGGTATAAGTGGCACCCTTTGTAGACATAGACTGGAACCCAGATATTAAAAGGCTGATTATCTCTCATAAAGAGTGATTAGGCCAACAGTAAGATCTATGAATCAAGGTAAGTTTGATGTGGTCAAAAATGAGATGGCAAGACTGAACATCGATATCTTAGGAATCAGTGAACTAAAGGGAACAGGAATGGGTGAATTTAACTCAGAAGACCATTATAACTACTACTGTGGCCAAGAATCCTGTAGAAAAAATGGCGTGGCCTTTATAGTCAACAACAGAGTGCAAAAGGCAGTAATGGGATGTAATCTCAAAAACAACACAATGATCTCAGTTCGAATCCAAGGCAAACCATTCAACATCACAGCAATCCAAGTCTATGCCCCAACCACTGATGCAGAATAGACTGGACCGGTTCCATGAAGACCTACAACACCTCATAGAACTAACACCAAAAAAAGATGTCCTCCTCATCATAGGGGACTAGAATGCTAAAGTAGGAAGTCAAAAGGTAACCAGAATAATGGACAAGTTTGGCCTTGGAGAACCAAATGAAGTGGGGCAAAGGCTAACAGAGTTTTGTAAAGAGAACACGCTGGTCATAGCAAACACCCTCTGCCAACAACCTAAGAGGTGACTCTACACATGGACATCACCAGATGGGCAACACCAAAATCAGACGACTATATCATTTACAGTCAACGATGGAAAAGCTCTATACAGTCAGTAAAAACAAGACCTGGAGCTTACTGTGGCTCCGATCATGAGCTACTCATTGCAAAATTCAGACTTAAACTGAAGAAATTTGGGGAAACCACTAGGTCATTCAGGTTTGACCTAGATCACATCCCTGATGAATATACAATGGAGGTGAAGAATAGGTTTAAAAGACTAGATTTGATAGATAGAGTGCCTGAAGAGCTAAATGAAGTGGGGCAAAGGCTAACAGAGTTTTGTCAAGAGAACATGTTTGTCATAGCGAACACCCTCATCCAACAACCTAGGAGGCAACTCTACACATGGACATCACCAAATGAACAACACTGAAATCAGATTGATTATATCATTTGCAGTCAAAGATGGAGAAGCTCTATACAGTCAGTAAAAACAAGACCTGGAGCTATCACTGACCTCGAGCCAGACATCCTGGAATGTGAAGTCAAATGGGCCTTAGAAAGCATTACTAACAATAAGTGCTGCACTCAATTTGACAGCAAATTTAGAAAATGCAGCAGTGGCCGACTGGAAAAGGTCAGTTTACATTCCAATCCCAAAGAAGGGAAATGCCAAGGAATGTTCAAACTATCACACAATTGCACTCATTTCACATGGTAGCAAGGTCCTACAAGCTAGACTTCAGCAATACATGGATAGAGAACTGCCAGAAGTACAAGCTGGGTTTCGAAGAGGTAGAGGAACTAGAAATCAAATTGCCAACATTCGTTGGTTTATGGAGAAAGCAAAAGATTACCAGAAAAACATCTACTTCTGTTTCATTGACTATGCTAAAGCCTTTGATTGTGAGGATCACAACAAACTATGACAAGTCCTTATAGAGATGGGAGTACCAGACCACCTCACATGTCTCTGGAGAAACCTGTATAAAGGTCAAGAAGCAACAGCTAGAACTGGATATGGAACGTCTGATTGGTTTAGCATCAGAAAAGGAGTACGACAAGGATGTATATTGTCACCTTGCTTATTTAATTTATATGCCGAGTACATCATGCAAAATGCCAGCCTGGATGAATCATAAGCGGGAATTAAGATTGCTGGGGGAAAGATCAACAACCTCAGATATGCAGACGATACCACTCTAATGGTGGAAAGTGGACCTAAAGAGCCTCTTGCTTAGGGTCAAAGAGGAGAGTGCAAAAGTTGGCTTGAAACTCAACATAAAAAAAACTAAGATCATGGCATCCGGCCCCATCACTCCTTGTCAAATAGAAGGAGAAGTGATTGAAGCAGTGACAGACTTCACATTCCTGGGATCCAAAATCACTGCAGACAGTGACTGCAGCCATGAAATTAAAAGACGCCTGCTCTTTGGGAGGAAAGCAATGGCAAACCTAGACAGCATAGTAAAAAGCAGAGACATCACCCTGCCAACAAAAGTCCGTATGGTCAAAGCAATGGTATTCCCAGTAGTCATGTATAGCTGCGAGAGCTGGACTTTAAGGAAGGCCGAGCGCCGAAGAGTAGATTCTTTTGAATTATGGTGCTGGCGAAGACTCTTGTGAGTCCCTTGAACTGCAAGGAGATCAAGTCAGACAATCCTTGCAAAAGACATTAAACAACTTCCTCTGGGCTCAAAAAAAGCACAGAATAAGGGCACAAATATTATACAGATCTGACAAAATGGGAGGAATTAAATCCCCAAATCTAATGAACTACTACTATGCCACTCATCTCGCCAGATTAATAACCATGCTTAAAACAGAATGCACTCCAGATTGGATCAACATAATATCGGAAAATGCAAAAACTTTCACCCACAGAGATATCATTTGGCAACAGGTCGGCTTTAGAACCAAAGAAGTGAAACAAAATGAATTTCTAAATGCAACTTTAACAATCTAGGACAAATTCAGGAAAAAAGCTCACACCAACGATATCAAGGTTCTCCTCATTTTTTGGACAAGCCTGGTACCCGCCAGGACAATGCACCAAAGAGTATACGAAATGGAGAGACGCAGGAATCCTAAAACTAGAAGACATGACATTGAATAAAGAGATAATAAGCAAAAACGAACTGGAAATTAAATTCAATCTTAGGATACCATGGTATCAGTACCTTCAATTTACTCACATGTGCTCAAAAATAAAGCTCAGAGAAATCTTACAAAAACTGGGAACTCCCTTCGAATCACTGATAAGAGACGCAGATGAAAGCAAAAAAGGGGTAATATCCAAAATATATGCCATCTTAAGAGCATTACAAGAAAACATAGCACTCCCATATCAAAAATACTGGGAAACAATCTGAAAAACTGATCTCACCCAAGACAAATGGCTAGACATCTGGAGAACACATGAAAACAAATTCCCCATCATCACACAAAAATGGCAAAATTTCAGATTAATATCCAAGTGGTATAAAACTCCTCAACAAATTTCATACATCTCCAGCAATGCCGGTCCCCTTGCTGGAGGGAATGTAAAGAAACAGGTAACTACATTGCTGGTTTGAATGCCCTATCGTAACGTCTTTCTGGGACAAAATAATTGAGGAAATAAGGACGGTAACTGAGCATAGAACAGACAAAACCCCAGAAGCACTACTCTTGAATCTCAGAGACGAAACTGCTCTATCTCTAACACTTAAGAAAAGAATCAGCGAAAATTGCAATTGCATCCACATGGAAGTCCCAAAACACTCTGAATGTAAACCTCTGGTACAAGGAACTATGGAATCTATACTTAATGGAAAAAAACCGCAGATATCTTTAAACAAATCAAACCCAAAGAAGAACACAATGATACTACATGTATATGGTCTTCTATTTTATCATATCTCACTACCAAAGATTCAATACCCGATGTAATAGGTACTCTTCGCCTTTTGTAGCATTTATAGCACAATACACAATTTGATATATAGTATGAACTGTACCGAAAAAACCTCACCACAGTATAATTAGATTGATTAAAGCACTTTTGGTATGTATAACGAAAAATATGTTAATTATATGTATATGCCTATCTTGCATAACCCTGTTGTTAATGAGTTAATGACAAAATTGAATAAAACTGATTTTGGGGGAAAAATCAGTCAATCCTAAAAGAAATCAACCCTAACTGTTCCCTGGAAGGCCAGATCCTGAAGCTGAAGCTCAAATACTTTGGCCACCAAATGGGAAGGGAGCACTCACTGGAGAAGACCCTGATGCTGGGAAAGATTGAAGGTCAAAGAAGAAGGGGACGGCAAAGGATGAGATGGTTAGACAGTGTTATCGATGCAATGAACATTAAATTAAGCAAACTCCGGAGCACAATGGAAGACGAAGGCCTGGCGTGATGTTGTCCATGGGGTAATGAAGAGTCGGACTCGACTGTGCGACTGAACAACAAGAACAAAAATATAATAAGCCACTGCTCATAGTCACCTAGTGGGAGACCAGTTGTGGCTTGGTGCTCCTTGAATGATATTGGGGGATGACCCCCTGTCCATCAGGAGGAGGAGTCATTTCAACCATCAATTGGCCCAGGAGTCCATATACCAGGCTACTTGACATAAGTGGACAGAAAGATGGAAGCCAGAACTGGCAGGCTATAATATCATGCCTAGGATATGACCCTGGAAAAAGCACGTGAGATCTTGCCTTGACAGCCGCAACTACCCCCCCACCGACATCTGCATACTCAAGACAATGGACCTGCCTTGCCCCAGAGTAACTTCTTTCAGTTTCAGATTCTAATTCCATCAATCTGATCTCATCCTCCCTCATGCATTTCCTTGACAAATCCTGCCTTTTACTCATTTCCCACACCCCAAGACCAGGTGGCTCATCAAGATGTATTGCTTTTGTTTAAATTAGTTTAGATTAGCAATCCATTAGTCTTCCAAACCCTGGAAAACTAATCTGGAACACAGCCCAAAATCTACTTTCCATGTAGAAGAAACCTCTGGCCTCTTTTTTCCATTCCTGGGATATCTATATAAAGTTCCCAAACTACATTGTTCTAGCTCTGCTTAATCCCATCATATCCCTGAGTAATCTCATCGGTTCTTTTTTCTGAGGGACCCCGCACATTAGCAAGACCTCTGGACATGTTTTGGGGTACACTCAGAGCTTAGTCTTGGCGTACCTGCCCAGGTGCTATATTGGCAGGTCACCCCCAAATTCCTTTGGGCCATTTCCCATCTTTCCAGTCTCTGTTCCATAGACTCCTGATCTCCTGGATAGTTAAAGTATATGTCCCCAACCACCACTACTATTCCGGTCCTCTCTTCATTTCCATAAATCTTGTATGTGTGTATGTTTCATGTGTGCTTCCTGTGTGTTACATTCCCTAAATATCCTGTAATAAAACCCATTTTCATTCACAATTGGACTGGTTATTGACTCAACCAAGGGTCTAGGTTCTATCTCCCATCCTCTTACTAGCCCTGCATTTGATGCTAATTTTCCCAACTGACCCAAAGGCAAGATATTTTTTAATAAAGCTGGTAGGGGTAACAGGGAGGTGGTATGGGACACTGGGGCAACATGCACTGTCCCAGTGCCAAGGCAGTGGGTGAAGCCCGACCTTCCTGGGTTACGTGTAGGGTTGCCAGCCCCCCCCATTTGAGCGGGAGATTCTCCGCTTTTGGGGGCTTCTCCTCATGCCAGCCAGCTGGCTGGTGGGGGAAACCTCACCGCCCAAACAGCAGCATCTGATTCAATGACATCACGTGAAAGTGACGTCTTGACATCAAGAACATCACCACACACTCTGGTGTGAGGTCAAAAGAGGGCAAAACCCTATGGTAAAACCATAGAGTTTTGCCCCTAAACCAGAGTGTTGCTGTGCAATGCCCGTCACCCCCAACATCACATGTGATGTTAGCCACCTCAGGCAGATTCTGCAGTATACAAATCTTTTATATAAAATAATAAATGGACATGCATCTTCCCAAACATGCTCAGAAGAAATGCTACAGCTGCAGAAAGGATGCACCAGGTACTTCTTCTGCACATGTATACCAGATCGTAATTTATGGCTGCTAACATTCAAGGTTTATGGGATGGGATGGGCTTTGCCATGCATGTTCTTTCAACGAGATCTTATATTACATCCTTCCTGTTTCTATTTGCTATCTCAAAGATAAGAGCTGAAAGCAGCCATAAAAGGCAGTAGATCAAATTGGTTATTACCATTCCTTGGGATGAATCAAACATTGGGATCAGGTTTCTGCTGAAAGTATACTCCTCAGATAAGTGGACTCGTGCATTTACACACAAAAAAATTAAATTCCTAAATAGCAGAAAGTACATAACACCTGTATGAGGATGAAACTGAATGTTGCAAAGCTGGCTTTTGAGTTACAGAGAACTCACAGGATGATCAAAGGAAGGAGGGGCTTATTGCATCAGAGGCTGGCCTGCACTATGAGACACCCTCATAAAAATAAATGCACCCTGACCTGGATAGCCCAGGCCAGCCCAGTCTCATCAGACCCTGGAAGCTAAGGAAGGTCAACTCTGGCAAGTACTTGGATGGGAGACTTCCTTGGAATACCAGAGGTGGGAGGCGGGGGCAGGCTTTAGTCAGCCACCTTTCTGAATATCCTCCAGGCCCCAAATAAGGGTCAGTCACCAGAGGTCACTGTGACTTCCAGGTGCACACACACTCATGTGCACATAAAAATACCAAAAAAATACAAACAAAATCCAGTAAATCACATCTATCTCAAACGCTAACTGAAATACATACATAGTAAGGTGGAGAGTAGGAAGAAACAAAACGGTCTGCATATTAACGAAGTTGGAGGCTAGTTTTACATGAATAACTAGCTCAAGCTTGAAGTAATTTAAAAAAGCAAAAACAGCCATCTCCAGAACCTTGGGATAGTTCCTGTTAAACTTTGCTCTGTGATGACATCTTAGGTTTAAGAGAGGGGCAGAACATTTGCTCGGCATGCAGAAGGTCATAGGTTCAATCCATGGCATCTCCAGTCAGGATCAGGTCAAATACTCCCTCTAAGCCATGGAGTCTTGTGAGCAAAAATTTTACTTTGTGAGTTACTGGCATTAAAGTTGTGAGTGAGCGAATTGGCTACTGCAGAAATTAGTTTGCTCTGGAGCCATCCTTCCTGAGTGAAGACAAAAATGTGTGAGCTGGAGGCTCAGAAAAACCTGTGAGCTAGCTTACACTGACTCAGCTTAGAGGGAACACTGATCAGGCCATAGGTGATGTGAAAGACCTCAGCCTGAGATCCTGGAGAGCTGAAGCCAGTCTGAGTAGACAACACAGACTTTGATGGACTGATGCTCTAATTCACTATAAGGCAGCTTTGTGTGTGTTCATATGTGCAAAGTATTGTGTGTGTTTTGTTTGGTTGGTTTTGGAGCAGAGGAGAAATCAATCATGTGAACAAGTGTCAAAGACGAAGTTGGACCACTAAGCCCTAGAAAGCAAGATAAGGTTTTCTTACTTGAAAGCCAGTCGAATCCGACTCTAGGGGGCAGTGCTCATCTCCATTTCGAAGAAGAAGAGGAGGAGGAGGAGGAGGAGGAGGAGGAGGAGGAGGAGATGACTGGATTTATAACCCACCCTTCAGTCGGAGTCTCAGAGAGGCTTACAAACTCTTTTCCCTTCCCCTCCCCACAACAGACACCCTGTGAGGCAGGTGGGGCTGAGAGAGCTCTGACAGAAAGTGCTCTTTTCAAGCTCTTTCCAGAACTATCCTTGAGAGAATAGCTCTGACAGAACTATGGCTTGCCCAAGGTCATCCAGCAGCTGCAAGTGGAAGAATGGGGAATCAAAGCCGGCTCTCCCAGATTAGAGTCTGCGGCGCACTTCTCCATGGTCATGTGGCCAGCATGACTAAATGCCAAGGTGCATGGAAAGCAAGATACAGGATTTTTAAAAAACAGGATAAAAGTTCGCCAGTATCGAAGCAGTTATAAAAGCTTCCTAAATACCTTGCAGGGCCTATTCTTACTATGTTTGTACTTTAATTGGACATGCAAAAGAAATGCAGCTCTTCAGGGCTAGGGAGAAAGCATCCTTCTCCCATTCTGTCAAGGCAAGAAGGATGGTACACCCTTTACTACAATGGGTTGAAAGCTCTTCTCCTCTAGTGCTGGTGGTGGAAAGTGCCGGTAAGTTGCAGCTGACTTAGGACAACTCCATAGATGACTTGGTCAAGAGAAAGGTAGAATACCTTTCTCCCATCAGCTTGTCCTTGTATAAATGCACAATTTTGACAGATTTGGTTCTGGTCACTCCCCCATCTCAAAAAGGAGCTGATAAAATATAGAAAGGGAAAATCAAAATAATAAAAAGTTGGAGCACCTTCCCTACAAGCTAAGGAACACAGAATAAAGCTGATAAGCCATAGTTTCAAGACAGACCTTTTAATAATAAAAAAACCAGGATGCTTAATTGAGAACCTCATCACTGCCACAGGATGTAGAGAAGGTCACTTGTTTAGATGGCTTTAAAAGGGCATTAGGAAAATTCAGGGAGGAGGCACCTTCCTACAACCATCAGCCAGGATAGCTCAATAGAACCTCCATGCTCAGCTCAGAACTAGTATGACACTGGAGCAAAAATCAGCAACAGAAGGCCTCCACTCCATGATTGTGGTTTTCCCAGAGACATCTGGTTGGCCACTGTGGGATGCTGTACTAGATGGACTTTTGGCTGGATCCAGCTATGTTCTTTTTATGGTATTAAGCAAGCACTTGGGAAAAGCAAGCCAAACGCTGGGTGTGTTCTTGGCACTCTTCAAGGAGAAGCGGAACTACTACAGAAACTTGGAGGGGCCAAAAAATGGAATTGTGGGGGCATACAAAGGCCATCAGAATTACTGGGTGGCATGATCGAACACACTTGGATGCTTTAGCTGTGGGAGCAGTCCTGTACATGCCTAGCCAGAAAGGAAATGCCATTTCAATCATCAACTCATCACATTTTCTTGTCTCAGCGTGTGAGCTTGTGTGCTGCAGAGGACTGGAGAAACTCCAAAATATCATCTGGCAGTGATGTAATTTTCAGCAAAAGGGAAACACTTCCTCCTCGTAACTGCTCCCTGTGGGATTTCATCATGCCTGGCAGCATCCCTGTTGTGTTGCTATTTTTAAGCTAACTGCCTCTGTGGAATGCACTCACAAGAAACAGGGCATGTGGGCTTCCCCTTAACACAGCCTTGCTATGAGAATAGCAGCTGAAAAGTAGGCAGACGGACGAGTGATTTCAGCTTAGCGTACTTTATTAGATCAAGAACAAGACGACTCTAACCAGCTCACAGGCCGGTTTATATGTGCAACAATCCCACACTCAAAACACACCCACACACAAGTGATTGGCTATTTACAGTGGCCGAGAAATAACATTAAATTTTCGATAATGTTATTTCTCTGTACTTAATGTATTACAATAAAGTTGGAAATTTAATAAACAGTTATAAAAAAAAAAATTACAGTGGCCGAAAGCCTATGGAACTCTCGGCCGGGAGCCTAGCCCGCAGATAGGCGCCAGCTAGAATCTGCTTGTCCCATTGTTACTGCAAGCGAAGCTTACCCGCTTCACATGACCGCATGGTGAATTGGCCACGCACGCAGTCTGAGATGGATACATTACAGCAGCAAACCACCCTTCCAGCTTGAAAGGACTCCCACGTTCTGCCAGTTTTGGCTCCTGTTATCAGAACCTTTGAGGACTCCCAGAGGTGAGCTGGAAATGGAATTCTTAGAGCCTAAGGTGGAGAAATCAATATAGATTCTTCTCCACAGTTGCAAAAAATAGCCTCCATAAGCAAGTCTCTGTAAAGGTAGCATATGTATAATTTAACTTCATTGATTCTCCATTTTTCTCCCCAGTGGGTGCCCAAAGCAGCTTACCATCAGTGTTCCCTCTAAGCTGAGTTAGTGTGAGCTAGCTCACAGTTTTTTTAGCTTCCGGCTTTGTCTTTGCTCAGGAAGGATGGCTCCAGAACAAACTAATTGATGCAGTAGACAAATCGCTCACTCACAACTTTAATGCCAGTAGCTCACAAAGTAGAATTTTTGCTCACATGACTCCACAGCTTAGAGGGAACATTGCTTACCATTGTTCTCACATCCTCCATTTTTTCCTCACATCAACCCTGTAAGGTAGGTTAGGCAGAAAGTGTCTGGCCCAACAGCACCCAGCAAGCTTCCATGGCAGAGTAGGGATTCAAATAATTGTTGCCAATTTTTGCCTTTGGCTAGAAAATCTGTGCCCTATCAGGGAAGGGTTCATCTTTTCAAATGGGGCAATGCTGACTCCCCCAACATCCCTAAATATATTCTGTAACAGTCACAGCAAAAGTAAAAAGACTAATGCAAAGTAAGACGTAGGGGGAGGACTCCTCACTGGATATGGAGATTTGGGGAAGATGGTGTCATCAGGACGCTTAACCCCCTTTTCTACTAGGGTTGCCAGATCTACTTTGGGAAATAACTGGAGATTTGGGGGGTGGAGCCTGAGGAGGGTGGAGTTTGGGGAGGGGAGGGACTTCAATGCCATAGAATCCACCTAAGTGGCCCTTTTTGTCCAGCCAGGTGAACTGATCTCTGTCGCCTGGAGACTAGTTGTAATAGCAGGAACTCTCTCGCCACCACCTGGAAGCTGGCAACCCTATTTTCCACACATGCCACATTCTCAGTCCAAACTGTGAAATGTGTAGATGGGAAATGAGAACCCACAACTCAGTTTGACTAATATACTCGGGACACAAGGTGGGGGGACCCTGGATCCAACCTATATGCTCCATAAGATGATTGACCAAAAGGCTTCCCGGTGAAATTCATAGCCAAGTGGGAATTTGAACCTATGTCTCACCAAGCCTATATGGACACACTATTGCAGTGATTCTCAGCATGGTGACGGTGGGTGCCATAGTGCCCACTAGTGTGCTTCCTGGAACCCACTTGCTTCCTGTTTGGTGTAGTGGTTAAGTGTGCGGACTCTAATCTGGGAGAACCGGGTTTGAATCCTCACTCCTCCACTTGTGCCTGCTTCGGCAAGCCATAGTTCTGTCAGAGCTGTCCTTGAAAAGAGCTGTCAGAGCTCCCTCAGCCCCACCTACCTCACAGGGTGTCGTGGGGAGGAGAAGGGAAAGGAGTTTTGTAAGCCACTCTGCGACTTCTTTGGGTAGTGAAGGGTGGGTGTTAAGTCCGTGCTTAACAAAATAGCCAGAGAGTGATTTCAGCAAAACTCAGGTTTATTTCAGCTCGACGATCAACTTCTCTGACACGGTACAACTTCTCTGATAGCCCGAACCAGCTTTCATTGTCGCTGTTCGGTATTTAACATTCCGGGCTAATGTAGCCACACCTACTATACAATTATCAACCTATTAGGTTGATCGCATAACAGCCCAATCATAAGCGTTCCCAATACAGATAGTTCAAATGTGATTGGACACAATACTTTTGGCGCGAATCCTTGCCGACGTCTGAAGCTTAGCATAGCTTCTCTATGGGATGATTCTACGTTCATCTTCATGCATTCAGGGCAGCATCTGAATACATTACAAATCCCTCCCCCCTAAGCAAAAACACTCATGAGCAATCGTAATCACTTAGGTAGGTGGGTGCACGTCTCGTTTTCTGAGACCTACGAGGTGGATTAGGCTCAGGGCACCTTTCCGTCAGTGGCACTCCATAGGACTCTGGGACCGCAGAGTCAGGAACACTTCCATCCGTTTCTATAGGTTCGAGAGTAGGGGTCTGCCCTGCCTCTGGAACAGCACTGATGCCCTCAGGCCCGTCAGCACTCGCCTCCTGGGGAGGTATTGGAAGGTCCTCGGGGTCTGTGGACTCAGCTGGCAGCGCGTTAGGTCGGTCAGTTGCCCACCGTTGCCTCAACTGGTCTATGTGCCTACGCCACTTGCGACCATCAGCAAGCCGTACCACATACATTCGTGACCCTATAACATCAACAATAGTGGCTGGTAGCCACGAGTGACCACTTGCATAGTTTTTCGCATATACATTTTCACCAT
>NW_015174359.1:105791-106011 GCF_001447785.1 Gekko japonicus
TCACTGTACAGTACAGCCCATTTATTTTTTACCACATTATTGATACCAGAAATAGCAATACCAAGTGGTTCGAACCAATCAAGCCCCAACAAATTTACTCTGTTCCCCTCAGCAACCAACAAGGAAAGTGTTGCACGTTTCCCTTTAAATTCAACCTCAAACGTATCCCTCCCTGCCAGAGGTATATGCTTGCCCTGAAAATCGGACACTTGGGTGTCCG
>NW_015174359.1:106089-106353 GCF_001447785.1 Gekko japonicus
CTGCACGGCACTCCGTCGAGATGGACGGTCACCAGGATCTTTCCGGCCCCTCCAACTTGCCTCACCGATGGCTGCGAAGACACGCTGGAGGTCATCTGGCAGACGGCCTCAGAATAAGCTTCGCTCCACGTCAGGGTCTTCTTTGCGAACAACCGCTGCTGCAGTCATTCGTCTTGCATGCCGCACACCAGCCGGTCACGGAGGGCCTCCTCCACATCTTTAAAGTTGCAAGGCCTTGCAGCTTTCTGCAGAGACGCCACGTAA
>NW_015174359.1:106382-109245 GCF_001447785.1 Gekko japonicus
CTTGAAGAATGCGTGTCGGCACGCAATCTCCGATGGCTGCGGGGAGAAGTGTGCCTTCAGCTTGTCTGTCAGCTCTTTGAAGGCCACGGTCGTGATGTCCGCTGGTGCTACCAGGGACCTGGCGATATCGAACACGCTCTTGCCACAAGAGCTCAGGAGGGTGGCTCGCTTCTTCTCCTCCATAGTGATATCGCTCGCTTCGAGGTGAAACCCAAACCTCACCAGTCCTCGGTCGTTGGTTCGAATGCCTCGAACTTCGGGCTATTGGCCATAGCTGCAATCGCTGCCACCGGCTCTGGTGGTGCCTGTTGTTGCTCTGCCACGGCGAGTTGCTGCTCGCTGTTGTCCGTCGTGGGGTTGGGACCAGCGGGGCTGCCTACCCGCACTAGAATCCCATTCTCGTTGCCAATTGTTAAGTCCGTGCTTAACAAAATAGCCAGGGAGTGATTTCAGCAAAACTCAGGTTTATTTCAGCTCGACGATCAACTTCTCTGACACGGTACAACTTCTCTGATAGCCCGAACCAGCTTTCATTGTCGCTGTTCGGTATTTAACATTCCGGGCTAATGTAGCCACACCTACTATACAATTATCAACCTATTAGGTTGATTGCATAACAGCCCAATCATAAGCGTTCCCACTACAGATAGTTCAAATGTGATTGGGCACAATACTTTCGGCGCGAATCCTTGCCGACGTCTGAAGCTTAGCATAGCTTCTCTATGGGATGATTCTATGTTCATCCTCATGCATTCAGGGCAGCATCTGAATACATTACAGTGGGGTATAAATCCCATCTCTTCTTCTTCCTTGCCTCTCCACCAACTGCCCCAACGGGATAAGTGAGGTGCAATAAAAGGCAGCTCCATCTTGCAGCAGGATGCTCCAAAAGACATTCACTTCGCCTCGATCAGAGCCAGAGCTTTTTCAGCTCTGACTCTTGCCTGGTGGAAGACTCTCCCAAGTGAGATAGGGGCCCTGCAGGACCTACTAGAGTTCCACAGGGCCTGTAAAATGGAGATGTTCTGCCAGGCCTATGGTTGAGGCAGCGGGTGTCTAATTACATCGGCCTCCCCTGCTCCACCCTGTTTTACACCATTTATGTTGTGCTATTGACGGTGGTTTTACCCACTGACACAATACCTGGTCCATCTTGAGCACACACACAAATAGGATTTGGGGAGCACTTGTTAACCATGCCTGGTCGCCATCTTGTGAGTTGTGTTGTCAGCTGAGTTGTGTCGTCACTGTGGAATTATGTTTTAATTTTTAATTGTTTTGTCTGTTGTAACCCACCCCGAGCCCTTCTGTGCAGAGGAGGGCAGGATAGAAACCTAGACAGACAGACAGACAGACAGACAGACAGATGATAGATAGATAGATAGATAGATAGTTAGATAGATAGGTAGGTAGGTAGATAGATAGATAGATAGATAGATAGATAGATAGATAGATAGATAGATAAGTAGGTAGGTAGGTAGGTAGGTAGGTAGGTAGGTAGGTAGATGATGATGATGATAGATGACGGTGATGATGATGAAGATAGATAGATAGATAGATAGATAGATAGATAGATAGATAGATAGAAAGATAGATAGATGATAGATAGATAGATGATGATAGATAGATAGATAGATAGATAGATAGATAGATAGATAGATAGACAGACAGACAGACAGACAGACAGACAGATAGATAGATAGATAGATAGATAGATAGATATGCATAGATAGATGCATTCTCTTGGAGTTCCTTCAGGGCACAAGAAGAGCTTATGAGGAGAAGGAGAAAGAGCTCTGAGAAGGAGCAGGAGAAAGAGCGTGTTTTTACTTGCTTTCAGCTGAGGGGATTTAGCTGAGGGGATTGTGTGGGAGGACTGTGTTTGGGAGTGTGTGGAAGGGATTAGAGTTGTTGCAGAGTCCTGGCTGCTTGTGATAGAAAGAGAAAGGGTCATTGTTTGAATATAAATTGAGTGCCTGCATGAATTTGAATAGCTGCTGCCCCACCCTTTCCTGGGGGAGGCCTCTATTTAAGGCAGCACCTTTCCAGAGGCACGAGCCTCTGGCACGAGCTGAAAGGCAAGCTAAAGGGCTCTTTAAAGGGCTGTTTGCCTGTGACTCTTTGCCTAGGGGCTCTGTAAGAAGCCCAGGAAGAGCCAGAAAGCCAAAGCCCTAGTCTCCTTGTGTTCCCAGTAAGATAAGTAGACTTCGACAAGGAGAACCATATAAATACAAAAGGGTTTTAAAAGGGGGATTATATTTAATTATTTTAAAAGCAATTATGAAGCCAGAATGCCAGCAGGGGGTTGGGGGCTATCCAGTGTTTTGCATGGAGTGTCACATGTATGACTATCTTATGATACCTGGGGTGAGTTCGAACTGTTGGCATTGCAACCAGGTAAAAGGCTGGTACTCACATATGTGGTGGGAATGTGCCGAAGTACAGGAGTTTTGGAAGAAAATATTGGACAGGGTAAAGGATAAAATAGGAGTATCAACACCAATAGATATCAATTTAATAACATTAGGCACTATGAAGAGCGAAACAGTAGAACTTAAATATCAAGAGGTATTCAAGGCAATGATATTAGCAGGGAAAGCAGTTATAGTATTAGGATGGAAAGACAAGAACAAGTAGACTATGGAGAATTGGAATAACTATCTTTTTGAAGACATCCAATCAGATATCGTTTCCCTGATGATGGAGGAGAAAACCTGGGAAGAGAAGAAGAGGAAGACAAAAGAAAAATGGTCGCCATACTTTGAATGGATCAGAGAGGATAATGCCGAGAAGGATACTCAATGGAAACTTTGGACTTTGTGCCTGTGGCTGAAGCAATGAAGGAAGAAGGAAGGGGAGGGAG
>NW_015174359.1:110561-127917 GCF_001447785.1 Gekko japonicus
GTCATAATAGGTGATTTTAACTACCCACACATTGATTGGGTCAATATGTGTTCTAGTCGGGAAAAAGAGATTGAGTTTCTAGACACTCTCAATGACTGTGCTATGGAGAAGATGGTCACGGAACCTACCAGGGGAGAGGTGATCTTGTATTTGGTCCTAAGTAATGTCCAAGACCTGGTGAGAGATGTAAAAGTGATTGCACCACTTGGGAACGGTGACCATAATATTATTGAGTTCAACATTTGTATAAATAGGGAATTGGCCAAAAAGACTCACACAGCCACTTTTAACTTTAAAAGGGGTAACTTCTCTGATATGAGGGAACATGTTGTCAGCAAGCTGCCATGTTTGATCAGATGTATATATGCTTAACCTGCAAGTGCCCTTAACCCTACTTTCCTTTCTGTAATAGGTCATATGTTGACAGTTGTTGCCTAGCATCCCAAGCGCATGCTCACAAATGAGTAGCTTGTTAATGAAACGCAAAACACTTCAAGGGCAGGAGGGAGATAAGGAGGATTGCTTTAGTCTGCTGGATTTTGCTTTTATTCAGAGGCCTGGGAACATAGATGTTTGGATTACATAGACCGTTAGGATTCCCAGGACTTTGGCGCTTCTTTATTCCCGGGTGGGAATATGTCTCATTGGTGTAGAGGCTGTTTGAACCCCTTTCATACTACCTGCTTGATTCCTCACACGTCATTCTAAACAGAAACCTTGTTAGTGAAACATCTTTTCAATAAAGTCGTCCTCTTGACTGAGAAGTGACTCGTTGATTGATGGTACCCTTACACATGTGAGGAAGAAACTGAAAGGAAAAGTAGAAAGGGTCAAAACCATTGAGGAAGCTTGGAAACTATTTAAAACTACAATCCTAGAAGCTCAGAAAAAATATATACTGCGGGTTAGGAAAGGCACAAATAGGTATAGAAAAAAGCCTGCATGGTTAACGAACAAAGTAATGGAAGCTGTAAGAGGTAAAAAGAATTCCTTTAAGGGGTGGAAAGCTAGTCTTAGTAAGGCTGATAAAAGGGAACACTGTGGCAAATAAAATGCAAGTCTGTGATCAGGCAGGCAAAAAGGGAATATGAGTAGCATATAGCGAAAAACGTAAAGGCCAGGACCATTCACACAGAGACGTTGCTGCGCTAAAGACACAAATGTCAGGCAGATTTTTGGTACGCGATCACACTGCAACATCTAGGAAGCGTCGCACACCCGTGGCCAACCCGTGGCATCCCACCGAAGATGCGCAGTAAAAAAGTACCGTAGAAGGTGCACTAGTATCCAGAAAATGTGGGGCAGGGGCGGACGTCTAATTGCAGGAGTGCTAGTATCCAGTGACATCCGGCACCGTTCACACCCCATAGCAAACTGGATGTTTTTCATAAGCACATGCACACAAACACGTAACTGAAAACAGTGCTGCTCTGCGGAACTGTGCATGCGCACAAATGCAAAACGCTTGCCGCGCCGCTTCTTTGCCATGCTCCAGCCTAAGCACGAAGCCTTGGGGGACCGTGTGATCAGGCTACCACGCTTTATTTTGCTCTGGGGTGAACAGCCATGCACCCCCCCTCCCCGCGTTAACTGGCCCGTGCGACTGGGCCAATAAAACATTCTTCAAATACATTAGAAGCAGGAAACCAGCCAGGGAGGCAGTGGGGCCCTTGGATGACCAAGGGGTAAAAGGAGTATTGAAGGATGATAGGGAAATAGCTGAGAAGCTAAATGCATTTTTTGCCTCTGTCTTCACTGTGGAAGATGAGAAGTGCTTGCCCACTCCAGAACCACTGATTTTGGGAGGGGTGTTGAAAGACCTGAGTCAGATTGAGGTGAAGAGCGAGGAGGTCCTACTACTGATAGACAACTTAAAAACTGATAAATCACCAGGCCCGAATGGCATACATCCAAGAGTTCTGAAAGAACTCAGATATGAACTTGTGGATCTCCTTACAAAAATATGTAATCTTTCCTTAAAATCTGCCTCCATTCCTGAGGACTGGAAGGTAGCAAATGTCACTCCCACCTTTTAAAAGGGTTCCAAAGGAGATCAGGGAAATTACAGGCCAGTCAGTCAGACGTAGATACCGGGTAAATTGGTGAAAACTGTTATTAAGGAAAGAATTAGTAAGCAGATTGATGAACAAAAACTATTGAGGCAGACTCAGCATGGGTTCTGTAAGGAAAGATCTTGTCTCACTAACCTATTAGTGTTCTTTGAGGGGGTAAACAAGCATGTGGGCAAGGGGGACCCAATAGATGTTGTTTACCATGACTTCCAGAAAGCTTTTGATAAAGTTCCTCATCAAAAGGCTCCTAAGCAAACTCAATAGCCACGGGATAAAAGGACAAGTCCTCTTGTGGATCAAAAACTGGCTAATTAATAGAAAACAGAGAGTGAGTATAAATGGGCAATTTTCTCAGCGGAGGGTGGTAAGCAGTGGGGTACCGCAGGGATCAGTACTTGGTCCACTGCTTTTTAACTTGTTCATTAATGATTTGGAGATGGGAGTAAGCAGTGAAGTGGCTAAATTTGCAGATGATACAAAGTTGTTCAGGGTGGTGAAAACCAGTGAGGATTGTGAGGCACTCCAAAGGGATCTGTCAAAGATGGGCGAGTGGGCGTTGAAAACACATCAGCCAATATCATTATGCCCCTCTATAAATCAATGGTGCGACCTCATTTGGAATACTGTGTACAGTGGTCACAACACCTTAAAAAGGATATTATAGCTTTGGGAAAAGTGCAGAAAAGGGCAACTAGAATGATAAAAGGGCTGGAACACTTTCCCTATGGAGAAAGGTTAAAGTGCTTGGGGCTCTTTAGCTTGTAGAAATGACGGCTGAGGGGTGACATGATCGAGGTTTATAAGATTATGCATGGGATAGAGCAGGTAGAGAAAGAGGTACTTTTCTCCATTTCTCACAATACAAGAACTTGTGGGCACTCCATGAAATTGCTGAGTGGTACATGAGTGGTAGAACAGATAAAAGGACTTCTTCACCCAAAGAGTGGTTAACACATTGAATTCACTGCCACAGGAGGTGGCGGCGGCTACAAGCATGGACGGCATATAAGCATATGGAGCAGAGGTCCATCGGTGGTTATTAGCCACAAGGTATAGATAGGGACTCTGGGGCAAGTGATGCTCTGTATTCTTGGTGCTTGGGGGGGGGGTCAATAGTGGGAGGGCTCCTAGTGTCCTGGCCCCACTGCTGGACCTCCTGATGGCACCTGGTATTTTTGGCCACTGTGTGACAGAGTGTTGGACTGGATGGACCATTGGCCTGATCCAACATTGGCTTCTCTTATGTTCTTATGTTCTTAACAAAGGAAGGGGGAGAATTTCTAGCTGGCATGGGATAGTAGAACGGTGGACTGGGGACTGGGAGACCCAGGACCAGCCTCCCCCTCTGCCATGGAAGCTCACTGGGTGACTGTGGGCCACTTTCTCTCAGCCTAACAGTACAGTGTTGTTTGGGTTCACACTGGGGCAGAAAAGCAGGGTACAAATATTTAAGAAAATAAACGTTTCCCAGGTGCTCCTCACTGGGAGCCGGGCTCCCTCTGCGCCATTAGGTCTACCACCTATGGCCTCCTTCCTCTCCATCATTCCCACTCAGTGGCCTCCTTCTCTGCAGAGCCTCCTCTCCCAGCCAGCTGCTAACCCCTCGGTCACCTAACCCCTGGGCCGCACATTACATCCCACTCCAGCCATTCTATTTCCTTTATCTGGCTTCCCTCTTACTGCACTTCTCTGTCCCAGATGTTAATATTTGTATTTTCTTGAGGGGGCAGGATTAGTGTTGACAACTCCAGGCTGAGAAATTCCTGGTGATGGGGGGGGGGAGCCTGGGGAGGGCGGGGCACCATGCCATAGAGTCCACCCTCCAAAGCAGCCATTTTGCCCAGAAGGACTATTCTCTGTAAGCTGGAGATCAGTTATCATTTCGGGAGGTCTCCAGGCCCTACCTGGAGGTTGGTAAACCTAGGCAGGGTGGGGAGAGAGGTTTAGTTTGGAGCAGCAACTGCTTATAGATACTAAATACCTGGATTTCTCATGATTTTGCAAGGGAAAAGTACTGATGGTGGCCATTTTGTGATTGCTGCTGTGGATAGGGTTGTCATCCCCCTGATGGGGGCAGGGATTTCCCCACTTTTGGGGGGCCCTATCTGCTACTGCTCAGCTGGCCGATGGGGGAGCCCCACCCCTGAGCAGTGCCGTCTGCGCTGACATGCCTGGCACAATGACGTCACCCAGAGGTGATGTCATTAGGCCAGGCATGTTGCAGGGGGACACTCTAGCATTTGAGAAAAAAACTCTATGATACCGACAGAGTTTTTTCCTCAAATGCTAGAGCGTCCCCCCCACAACATACCCTGTGCAATGACGTCCCCTCCAGTCCCAGTTTTAAGACAGAACCCGCTACACCTTCTCAGAGTTCCCAGAGTGACTCGGGCTCAGCAAGTGTGAGGCAAAGCACCATTCTTGCCTCCCCTCAAGAGTTAATGCATATACTAACAGGCCAGGTTCTTCCTTGCAGGTGTTGTTAGATAAACACTTCAGCCTGCCTGGCACCTTTTCAATCCCAAGGTCAGAGCTGTTGGCTTCTCATGAGAACATGTTTTTAGAGTTGGGAGGGGGAAGACCGGGAGGGGTGATGGAAAATTTGGGAGAATTCTCCTGGGGACACATTAGAATTGGATGCCATCATCACCTGATTTGACAGGTCAGAAATATAATGATAATATCTCTCCAAGAGCTTGACCACTTCCTTGACAGCAGTGTTGGAGAACCCTGTTCTAGGTACTACTGGCTCATGATTAGGCAGTTCACGTTATGAGACTTGAACAGCCTTCATATCACGTCCTCCATAACCTCTACTAGCATCCACCATCAGCATATGCTTGTTCCAGTTCAGCTGAATAAAGAATTCACGTTACAATACTATGTCAATCGCAGAAGAGTCAGCTCAGATGTTCTTTCATGTACATTGCCAAATAGCAAACATTGGCTTGCGTGCAACCTCTCACCACACAGATGTTACTTGAGAAGTTCCTCTTCTGTAACAGGATGACGGAACAATACAAATGGTTCCACTGAGAGGAGAAATTTCACTGGAGTTCCAGGAGCCCAGTTGGTCCCAAAGCCTTCTGAGACTGAGTTACAGTGGCTGACTGGCCAGAAGAAACAAACATGGCCTGCTCCAAAGAATCTACAGGTAAAATCTTATGTGGCACTGCTATGAGCAAGAGCCCCTGTTCATTGCTGCAGATCAAGGTGCTATTAAAAACCCAGCCACAGGCCCTGGTTCAAGAGTTGGCAACCCCTACAGTTGCCAGGATCCAGGTGGGACCTGGAGATTTCCCAGAATTACAACTGATCTCCAGATGATTGTGATCGGTTCCCCTGGGGTAAATGGTTGCTTTGGATGGTAGACTCTATGACATTATACCCTCCCCTCCCAAGGTTCTGGCCCTAAATATCTAAGCATTTCCTCACCAAGAGTTGACACCCTTGCTCATTTTTGAAGTAATCTATGGGGTGTGGGGTGTTATTTCTGAAGCAAACTGCTTCTGTCAGACCAAGAACAAGACTCCCGAGGAGCACTGGTAAGCATGGGGGGAAATGATAAGTGGCTTTTACTGTCTACCATTTAAAGGGGGGGGACCCAAAGTTTCGTGAATGTAGATTTCTGGAGAAAGTTTACATCACAAAGAAGGTGAGATTTCAGGGAGTGCATACGAAAGAAAATATTTTTGCCTTTATCTTTGTTACGGACTTAATGCCTATATGACTTACTATTTATTTAATAGGGAGCAGTGGTGCAGGCAGTAAATAGAGCCTGCAATCCATCTGACCAAACAGCTCTGGTGGCTGTTCGAGTCGCAGCGCAGCCGGGGTGAGCTCCCGTGTCCCCGCTCCCGCCCACCCAGCGGTTCAAAAGCTCGTACGGGCGAGTAGATGAATGGGTACCTGCTCCTAGAGCGGGGGGGGGGCACCCTCTGTCCCTTCGGTGTTGGTGGAGTGGCAGTGGCTGAGCGGCGGAATGGTGGCGACAGCAGCTGACGAAACATGGCGGCAGCAGCAGCGGCGAAATCGAGCGGCCCAGACAGAGATTGGGCCAGCAGGGTGTGGCGGCGAGGCAACGTGGTAGGCCGGAGCCAATCAGGACAGAGGCCAGCTGTGGCAGCGCGCGCTGTCGTGCACTGGGGGACCATCCCCGGAAGGAGTCGCTGCGGTCAAAGAAGATCTGCACCGAGACGTCGTCACCCGGGACTAAGAACCTCCGCAGAAACAACAACCAAGACCCTGTCTCGGATGCCTGATAGGCAGTCATTTCCCCTCATTGTGTGGCCCTAGTGAGGTAATGTAATTAAATTGTACTATGTAAACCGCTCAGAGCCCTTCGGGGGTTGAGCGGTCTAGAAATCAAAAGTTAAAATTAAAAATTAAAAGAATATAACAAAGTTTGAGTCCAGTGCCACCTTTAAGACCAAAAAAGTTTAATCCTGGGTATAAGCTTTCATGTGCAAACATTATGACGTCTGTGCAGCTGGAGATCTCCCACTATTACAACTGATCTCCAGACAACCAAGATCAGTTCCCCTGAAGAAAATGGCGACTTTGGAGGATGGGCTCTATAGCATTATACCTCGGAAAGGTCCCTCCCATCCCCAAACCCTACCCTTCCCAGGCTTCACCTCCAAAATCTCCAGGTATTTCCTAACCTAGAGCTGGCAACCCTAATGGGGAAGCTTAACATGGCAGCTCTCCAGCCAGTTTGGTGTAGTGGTTAAGAGCGCAGACTCTAATCTGGGAGAACCGGGTTTGATTCCCCACTCCTCCAATTGCACCTGGCTGGATGGCCTGATAAGAGCTGTTCTTGAAAAAGAGCATTTTCTGTCAGAGCTCTCTCGGCCCCACCTACCTCACAGGGTGTGTGTTGTGGGGAGGGGAAGGGCCTCCTCCTCCTCCTCCTCCTCCTCATTTCTGGTTGGGAAAATGCCTGGGCCTCTTTCCATACATCTTGGAATAGTTTTAGATTCCTTGCTTCCCTTGTCCATTTTAAAGGCAGTTCTCTGCTGCAGAGCCCATTCCTCTCAAACTAGGCACGTTTGTTTGTTTGTTTGTTTGTTAGAGTTATGGATCACCCAATCCCTGCAATTGCAGGGCTCTGAGCAGTATTCAGTCACGATAAAACATCAAACATAAATTAAGATATTTAAATAACATTAAGGTTTGATGGCGAATCCCAATTATTTCCAGTTTTCAGACTGCTGACCACTTTGCGGGTGGGAGAGGAAGGACAGGGAGAGTACAAAGAACAGAAGATGGTTCTGATTACCAGGCAAGATGGTAACCGTTGCTGTCCTTAACCACCAAAAGTCTGGTGGAACATCTCTGCCTTACAGACCCTGCAGAATTGCATGAGATCCCTCGGGGCCCTGATGGAATTCGGCAGAGTGTTGGAGCCAGGCCCAGGAAGGCCCGGCCCTGGTCAAGGACAGCTGGATATCTTTGGGGTGGGAACCACCAGCAGATTGCTGTCCAAGGAGCGTAATGCTCTCCTGGGGGCATAGCGGAGGATACTTTGCAGTTCACTGAAAGATACTGGTCTTGCATGACTAGAAAGGCCTCATGCCCAAGCATGCACTGCTCAGTGGAGGGCCATCTATGTAATGGATGAAGATGAGCATAGGCAGAAATAAGGTACAGGAACCAAGCCCATGTTCTGAGCCTAGATCTCCCAGACCACATCTGACAATAGCATTGCCAGCTCCAGATAAGGAAATAGCTGGAGATTTGGGGAGTGGAGCCTAAAGTCAGTGAAATTTAGGGAGGGAATGAACTTCAATGGGGTATATTGCCATGGAGCCCACCTTCCAAAGTGGTCACTTTCTCCAGGTGAACTGATCTCTGTATCCTGGAGATCAGTCGTAATCTACGGCCACCACCTGGAGGCTGAAATGATAACACTAAAGCACCGTGTAGTGAACAATAACAACAATGTAATCTTATATCAACTCTAAATATTGGACTAGGAAAAAACAAAGTTTAGTGCTTTAGTGTTGTTATTTCTACCATTTGCACCGTGGTCCTCTTGTTATAGTCTTACTGGCGACCCTATCTGTCAACCAGATCCAGGGACATTCCCAGCAAGTGAATCGCATGGCCAGGCTGGTGTCTATTTCCCAGGGTCACAGACATTGAAAACAGGGGCACTCTCTGCAATTCTGGGGCACTGGGCAAAAGTCCAGGATGGGACCCCAGAATCACCGCCACCCCACACCATCACCCTCCCCCACAACTCCCTCACCAAGGCCAAGCAAGGGGTGAGGACCACCCCATAGGAGCAGAGTGGGAACAAATGCTAGAAGCTGACTGCCTCGGCCCCAGATGGAGGAGGCACAGGGGCATGCTGCTGAGCCAGGTGACCAAGCCCCAAACAGGGCGGGAACAAGTGGCTGTTGCTGTGAATGGGTGGCCCAAGCCCCAACAGGACAGGTGTGAATAGCAGTGGTGGGAGCCTGGTCTTTGTCATATTCTTTCCTCCCTCTCCATCAGGGTGGGGCCATAGGCAGCTGCCTTTGTCAAACATATGGCTCAGGGGCCAGAACCAGCCCGTCCGGGGCTCTTATGTGGCCCATGAGCAACTGGTGCAAGGGAGGGAATAGGAGACTGCTCGGGGAGGGGAGTGGGTGGAGCCACTCCGATTGCAGCTTCAGTATGGCAGAACAACCTCGTCTGCAGCAGTGTGGGAGCGTCTGCCCAGTGTTGCAGCGCTGGCTCTTCAGTCTGCCCATATGAGTTTTCCTCTGCACCCCCCTCCCAGCCCATGGGACTTGCAGTGAGGACACACTAACTCGGAGCTTACCAGCTGCTGTCCTTTATGCAGTTTATATCTCCAGTACCTGGCATTACATTTTATGGCACAGATGGCCCGGCAAAGTGACATTTATGTCAGATCCAGCCCTCGTAACAAATGAGTTCGACACCTTTGCACTAGAAGAAATTTAACAAAAAAGTTTAATATATGGAGAACTTACTAGGGTTCAACTGCTGTTTGTAGTATTTGTACATGCCAATAAAGGTGACCGACCGACTGACTGACTAGGGACAGGCATGAACTGGTGAGCGGTGGCGCAGGGGATTTTCCCCTGCTTAACAATAACATCTGAACTGCCATGCTTTGGCAGTTCTAGCCCCGTGCTGGTGTGAGCAACCAAGCCTTGTCCTAGCTCATCGTCTACCCAGCAATTCGAAAGCTTCGGCAAGTAGATAAATTGGGGACCACCTGTAAGGGGGTGAGCACACCCCTCCCTTCGGGAAGGTGTTAGCTGCCGAGGCAACTTCTGAGGCGCGGCGACCGGAAAGACGAAAGAGCTGTGTCGGCTTCCCTGCAGTGGAGTGAGTCGGCCAGGCGGTGGCAGTATGTGGCTGCACAACATCAAGAAGCCAGACGTCATCAGCCAGCCGACAAGATGCCGTAGGAACACGACTGACCCAGCCCGCAGCTGCAATGTGTGTGTAATTAATGCTGTATGTTTGTCTTCCCTATCACCACAAATATTGTTAGTCCAACTGTCTCAAGAGTAACTGTAAATCGCTCTGAGCCCACAGGTATGTGGGAAAGAGCGATCAATAAATCGAAAGCATTATTATTATTATAATGGGGGGAGATCTCTCTTATGGCAAGATAGCCTTTTATAATTTTCAGTTAATTCAGGCATCACGACTGCCCTACCCAAGAGATTCTGTTGGTAGGAATAACAATGTACTAAGCATGAGCATCATACATTCCTGGGGTTTAGACTCTTTAACAACTTTGTTTTTCTTGTAAAGACCAACAACACTGTCAAAATAGCAACAAAAAACCCTTTCCCAATAAGGTATAATGGCACACAGACAAACACAGCTACCAGTGCCTGTTACTTCAAGTGACTCAGGCTTTTCAGTGTCTCAGGGTTTACTGAGAAGACTAGGCAGAGATCCAGTGCTGTGATTTATGTTTCAAACATTATTAAAGCAGGCAGATTAAATTACCCCGCTCCACACACATACATATGCATGCAGAAATGCTACCAACATATGTGCAGGCAGCCACTGTATGGCAAGTTTTACTGAGCTCAGAATGATGCTCGGGCTCTTCCAGGTACTGATGACATCCTGCTAGCAGAAGATCTGTGACAGAATCAGGGCAGCTATTCAAACTTTTTGGTTTTTAATTTGTGATACGGTACACACACTGGGCTCCGAGCCAGGCCCAAGTATGGTCACTGGCTGCCACAGGACAAAACCACCAAAAGTGCAGCGGAGATGACAATGGTTGACTCAGCGGCCGTGGAGGAAAAGGAAGGAAGCCAACAGGTTCCAAATGTCTGGAAAAAGGGATGGAGAGGGGAGGAAAAGGCCGAAAAAAGCAATGTGCGAGGCACAGTTCCTTACTGTAGAGATGGGAATCAGCTAGGCATGCAGCTGATTTCTGCCACCAAAATCAGGAGACTGAATCTGCTTCTTCCACCAAACCCAACAGGAGTCGACAATTTGCCTTAGACAATTTGCAAAATCCAGATCTACCACCCCCGAAGTGAGAAGTATCTGTGTATGTATGCAATGGGAGGGGGGGTGTCACAAAACAACCTTTGCCAAGATCAGCACCAGGCAAGTGACGGCTTTGGCACTCCTTGCCAAACACTGGCCCATCTATTCCCAGCCAGTCTGCTGGAAGCACACTTGTGCTGCCTTCATTCCCCTTGCGATTTGGGGAACAAAGGGCTGGTTTGACACCCCACCCCCACCCCCATTTCTGCAATTAGTGGGAAAGAGACAAGGCCGTTTTTTGTCCAGTTATCTTAAAAGCATGATATAGATTTATGCTGAAATCTTGCACACAGACTGAAGAGAGAGATTGGATTTATACCCTGCCCTTCACTACCTGAAGGAGTCTCAGAGCAGCTTACAATCTCCTTTCCCTTCCCCTCCCCACAACAGACACTTTGTGAGGTGAGTGGGTCTGAGAGAGCTCTCTCAAGAACTCCCCTTGAGAGAACAGCTCTGAAAGGACTTGTGACTGACCCAAGGTCAGACCAGCAGCTGCTTGCGGAGGAGTAGGGAATCAAACCTGGTTCCCCCAGATTAGAGTCCACGCTCCTAACCACTACACCAAACGAGCTGCACCAAACTGCTTGAATGGGATTTCAGAAGCCAGATTGTGTGTAGGATACAAGTTATTCAGTGTGATCATACGAAAGGTCTACTAAGAAATAAGCTGGGCAACGGAGGTTATTCCCAGGTAAGTGCGCATAGGATTGCCGGTGTAGTCTTTTCCAGAAACATAATTACAGCATGTGGCATTATGGTTGCCAGACTCCAGGTGGGGCCTGGAGATCTCCCAGCATTACAAATGGTTTCCAGACTATAGAGAGCATTTCCCCTGGAGAAAATGGCTGCTTAGGACTCTATGGCACTGTTCCCTGCCTTGGTTCCTCCCCTCCCCGAAGCCTGTCCTCCCCAGGCTCCACCCCCAAATCTAATTTCCCAACCTGGAGCTGGCAACCCGAAGTAGCATATTCACTCTGTTGAGAACCCCTCCAAACACCCTGACCTGTTACCAAAATGGTTCCCCTTTCTGGAACTTGCTTTTAATGATACCTCGCCTTTGTTATCACAGCTATACCACAGAGGTTTTATGACATTCTTAATTATCTGTAGTGAAAATGGTAATCTCAACACTGCTAGTGATTTAGAGCTCTTGTTGGGTAATTGTGATGTGTGTGTATCTTTAAGTAGGTGGCTTTCCATTCTATGGTGATAATAAGGTGTTAGGAGAACCAAATAGTTGTCAGGAGAGGTATAGTAGTCAAGTTATAGAAATGGAAAATCAGGCACTGAGGAATTCCCAGACAATAGGTGTACAATGTCTTACGGTAGGTGTATATTTTCTCCAGAAAGATATGCACCATAATATCTATGCTCATATGTATTTTGTTGTACAGGATATATGGACTTTTATTGTTTATCATGAATGTTATGTGTTTTAATTTTTAATTCTTAATTGGTAGTCAAACATTTTTTGTATTTTTGGAGGGAGAGATGCGATGTGTGTGTATCTTTAAGTAGATGGCTTTCCATTCTGTGGTGATGTATTTAATATGATAGAATGGGGAGGGTCGTGGGACTCTCAGGCGTCCGTGATGTTGTTCCTGACATCTTTTTTGACTGAGTAAAGCTGTTCTATAAACAACTGGGTGTTGTTGTTCACCAGATGAGGCATATCGCTGCAGAACATTACAGTAATAGAACATCATTTTTTTTTCGTATTAAGAAGACAATGATGTTGTTAAACGTTTGTATGTTATTGTTCATGCTTATGTTTCAATTGACAAATCAACAAAAAAAATTAAAAATGGACAATAGGAGAAGGCAGGTTAAGACCCTTTCCCTGGATCAGATCAAAGGTCCATCTTGCGCAGGCCTCTGTCTCCACCAGAGGTCAGCAATATGTCCCCTCCCCAGAGACAATCACAAGACAATAAGACAATGCTTCACCACTGAAATAACTCCCAAGCGGATGCAACATCCAACAGCTTTCCAAAAATACAAACCAGACATATCCGCCCAGCCAACAACTTCATTAGGCAAGTGGAGGAGGTAAGCCAAGTAGCCCCCACCCCTGACGTCCTGGCTGGTCTATATTTGCTGTAATGTGATTACTGGGTTTTTGTGGGGTGGGGAGTGAAACCTGCCTCCTGTTTGCTGGTTGAGATATAATGTCTGAGAACGGCCGCAAACTTTCCAGAACAACAGATTGGCAAACTCCCAGGAAATGTTCAGCTTTGCAGAACTTTTTTTTTAAGCCATGCTGACTGTCAGGTCATGAGACAGGGGACTGCCATGATAAAGCGGCTGTGGGGCAGGAAACCGAGGCTGCCAGGGGGAGGAGTAGGGGCTCAAAATTTAGGTGGGGTCTGATCATCACGGTGGCTCACAGATTTGGGCTAGTTACGTGATTTGTTTTCCAAAGATGTTTGGACTGAGTATGGTCAGAGTGAAGGCGGGCACAAGGATTCTTTGTCTGCACTGGGCTGCAAAAGAGCACTGCGATCGGGGAATCTCCATCACCTTGAAGTACCAGGCCCCCGTGTCATGAAGCTGTCCCACCCCAGAGCCAGGGCGTTTTCGGTGGCGGCTCCTACCTGGTGGAATGAGCTCGCGGAGGAGATCCGGGCCCTGCGGGACCTTGTACAGTACTGCAGGGCCTGCAAGACGGAGCTCTTCCGCCAGGCCTTTGAGTAGGAGCCGCCACCGCCACTATTCCATCACCAAGACGCTATCTTCCACCTACCGCAATGTGAGGGAGCGGTGGGTGTCGCCCAATTGAAGCCTGGAAACAATCACTCCTGGCGCTCATGTCTTTAAGAAATCTGCCATCAATGTGATTGTTGCGCATCTTGGGTATTTTAAGTAATTTATTGTAGCACCGTTTTTAATATGCTATGTAACATTGTTTTATTGTCTTATATTTTTAACTTTAATTGTTAGCCGCCCTGAGACACTGTGTATGGCAGGCTGAAGGAACTATGAATGACTTGCCTCTATAGAAAAAGTCACTGTACAAAGAAAACTAGCACATCAGGGATTCTGAATATGTCTCCATACCAAAAAAAACCCCACAAAAAACAACCATCCTTGCATATAAAAAGTAAGCCCACTGGGGGGAGAAGGGTCACGGAACTGAACACTGTTCCATGAATGCTAGTTTTCCACGCACAGGGAATCTTTTTGGTACGGACCCAGCAATATTCAGTTAGCAGCTGCCAAGTGGTACTCTAAGGGAGGAGACACAAATCCATCACCTTTGCAACCCATGGCCAGGAAGAAGACCAGCTCCAGAAGCACCACTGGCTGCTCTTACCTGCAACTCCAGAGGTGAAGATGCAGGGCAGGCCTGGGACTTGATGACAGGTGGAAGCCACTCCCATTGCCTTCTCCTAACAGATTCTAGTGCCTCAATCAGCCACCTACAGGTGAGACAGGTGTTTTCCCATAGTTTCCCCCTACTTTGGCTAAAAGAAGCTCAGGAGGGATCAGATTCAATCAGTGAGGGGGGAGTAAACCTCCATCAGTACTGCAGCATGGATCCCTATATCCCCCCCACAACTGGCTTTTAGGGCCAAATGGCACCTCTAGAATTCCACTCACAAAACTCTAACATCACTGGGTTACTCAACCCACAAATCCAGAACATCATCTACACAAGCTTTCAAGAACTCTTCTTCAGACTGGGATGTTACAAAAATATTTTTAAAATAAGCTACAGGACAGGAGAGAAAATCCTGGCGCACTATAAATGCAGACATGAAGCTGAAGCTGGAATCCAGTGATGCTCTTTTTTTTTATTGGCAAGAGGATATCCAGTGGACGCATTCCACAGACACCCAAAGTCATGCATGTTGTAAATAGTCAATAATTGTTTAATACTCAGACTATTTGATGGATCTTGCTCTATTGGAAAGAAGAGATTTCTTTGCTTTTTAAAAATACTTTATTCTAAGGGAAAAGGTACACGGGATTGCTACAAATCAACAAAACACTAAGAGCTACATTTCTAAGCTTCCTATACTGAAGACAAGCACACACGTAATGGAGATTTCCTCCTTCTTCTTGACCCCTAGAAAGGAAGTCACCTGGAACAAATGACCAATCTGCATCAAAATAGAAGTTACTTTTCCCGGGCAAATCCCCCATTGGCTTAGTGCCAGGTATCCCTTCCAGGTCAGTCTAAACAATAGCAAACTAGGAATACAAGTTAACCCTATAATGACTGAATCAGACCTTGTAAACACATACATTTCCAACACCCCTTCTCAAGGTCTGACATGTAAGTCATACATACAAAAACATTATTAATTATTCAATTCAACATTTGTACCAATCATATTCAACATTTTACGTAGACGTTCAAATTTCTCTTTGGTCAGTGGCTTAGTCAGAATGTCAGCCACCATTTCTTCTGTACGACAATGCTCAATATCTATCAGCTTCTTCTGGTACAAATCCTTCACTAAAGCACACTTAATACCAATTGATCTACTTCTAGCTGTGGTGCTTTCTTCCTTACATATGGTAATACAAGCCTGATTATCTTCAAACATAAGTACAGGTACAGGTTCTCTTATTCCAAAGTCCTTTAACATATGAAAAATCCATTCAAGTCTACTACAGGCACTTGCTGCTGAAACACACTCCGCTTCCGCTGTAGACTGCGCCACAACAGTTTGTTTTCTACTAGTCCAGTCTATTAGTCCATCTCCGTAGAAAAATAGATATCCACTTGTAGACTTGTAGTTGTCCGATTCTTCTCCCCAGTTGGCGTCCATGTATACGACTAGTCTGGGCCCTTCAGACGGTGCAATTTTCAGTTGTAAGTCCATTGTTCCTTTCAGGTACCGCGCCAGTTTCTTTATTGCACTCCAATCATGATGATTAGGCGAACTCACTTTTCTGCATAAGATGCCAACTGCCGCTGTGATATCTGGTCTCGTGGTTTTGCTCAGGTAGAGAAGTTTCCCAACTGCTTCTCTGTATTCTCCAATGTCTCTGAGTGGTTGTCCATTCTTTTCCTTCAGATATCCAGGTTCCATTGGTATGGATGATGTTTTACAGTCCTTCATGCCAATAGATTCTACAAAGTCCATAATCTTTCGTTTCTGGCATAGAAGAAAAGTCCCATCCTCGAGTCTCTCAATTTGCATTCCGAGGTACTGTTGTACATCTCCTAGCTGTTTGACTTCCACGTCCTTATTCAGTCCATCAGCTATGTCTTTGATGTCCTTTCTGTTTTGACAGGCCACGATCAGGTCGTCAACGTAAACAAGAACATACTGGTATTGTCCATTTTTAATTCTAGTGTACAGACAAGGTTCAGCTTTCCCTTGTTCAAAACCTTGCTTCTGTAGCAGTCCAGTAATTTTGTCATACCAGGCCTTTGCTCCTTGTTTTAGCCCATAGAGTCCTTTGTTGAGTCTGTAGACATAATCCTCTTGTCCTTTGACTTTAAAACCTTCAGGTTGTTCCATGTAGATTTCTTCGGATAGTTCTCCATTGAGAAAAGCAGTCTTTACATCAAGATGCTCTACAACCATGTCTCTTGATGCTGCAACACTAAGAAGTGTTCTGAAAGTTGCTTGGTCGGTAACTGGAGCAAAAGTTTCAAAATAGTCAGTCCCATATTCTTGTGAATAGCCTTTGGCCACTAGGCGTGCTTTGTATAGCTCCACAGTTCCATCTTCTTTATGCTTTATTTTGAAAACCCATTTGCATCCAACAGGCTTTCTGCCTTGAGGTAGCTTAGTAAGAGTCCATGCTTCCTTCTCGTAAATGGATAGTATTTCTTGTTCCATTGCTGTAATCCATTTGTCTTTTTCACTCGTAGGTAGGTTGCATACTTCCTTCCAGTTCTTGGGCTCCTTTGCGGATTGCACAGTTTCACAAAATCCATATTTCTTTGGTGGTTGCCCTTTAGTGCTCCTTTCTGACCGTCTCACACTGGTTGTGGGTTCTGCTGCCTCCTCTGGTGTGGTTCCCGCTTCCCCTTCTGTTCTGGTAGTTTCCTCAGAAGGTAGACCTGCCGGTTCCCCGGTGATCACTACAGGTAACCATGTCACCAACTCTTCAGGTGCAGTCCCAGACATCTGTGGATCAGTTGCACTGGAAACACTTGGCAAATCACTCTCATCAACAAATACAACATTGCGTTCCTTAACTGTGCAATTTTGTGGATTGTATATCCTGTATCCCTTTCCACCGATTGGATACCCTACTACGAATCCAACTTCAGCTCTGGGGTCAAGTTTTCCCCTTTTCTCCTTTGGTATGTGGGCATACCCTTTGGAACCAAAAGCTTTGATGTGCTTTAATCCAGGCTTCTTTTTAAACCAGGCCTCAAAAGGAGTGGTCCCAGTAAGCTTTGAGGGTACTCTATTGTGTAGATACACTGCTGTGTTCACAGCTTCAGCCCATAGGCTGTTTGGTAGTCCAGAATGCATAAGCATTGCCCTACACATGTCCTGAATTGTTCTGTTCAGCCTCTCAGAAGATCCATTTTGTTGAGGCGAATGTGGGATAGTCACCTTGTGTTCAATCCCTTCATGTTCCAAAAATGCTTTAAATTCAGCATTGCAATATTCTCCACCTCCATCAGTGCGTAAGCTTTGGGGTGCTCTGCCAAACTTATTTTTAATTGTGGCCAGGTAACATTTGAATTTATTCAGTGTCTCATCTTTGCTCTTTATCAGATACACAAAAGTATATTTTGTTTTATTCTCAGAAAAAGTCAAAAAATATTT
>NW_015174359.1:128873-129037 GCF_001447785.1 Gekko japonicus
CAACAGTAAATTCTCATGTTTTAAATCATCTGTGTGCCTTAGAGTCATTGCTAGATTCTTGTAACTTTGTGGCAGACCTCTGAGAATAGCAGTTATCATATCAATTTCATCAGGAGTCTTGCCTAACTCTTTGAGCTCATTATGGATTCCCATTAGCTTTCCCA
>NW_015174359.1:129179-129292 GCF_001447785.1 Gekko japonicus
AGAATAAGATTTTTAGCATAGCCATCCAGTTGTTCAAAATCACCTTTCTCTGGCTCACTTGTTGGGGGTTCCATTGTTAAGACATGCTGGGCTCTTTGCATCTGAAGCTTCAC
>NW_015174359.1:129518-150379 GCF_001447785.1 Gekko japonicus
GGACCGGTGAAGCAATCAGCTCTCCGGAGCTCCGGCGCCAGTAGAAAAAAATTCAAAAAGCTTTCTTTCAGCTGCTTTCCAAAGTGCAAACCAGCATTAAAGCGATGATCCCTTTAATCAGCAAGAATTAAAAGTGCTCACACTTTGTCTGGTCACAGCTTTGTCTGGCAAAAAGTAGGAAAAAAACTTTGCAGGAAAAAGTTAGTTCACTTTAAAAATAAGCCTCTATGTGCTGGCTCAGCTCAGCTCTCTCTCTCTCTCTCTCTCTCTCTATCCAATGAGCATTTAAACCGCCCTATGCTACCAATTTGTTGTAAATAGTCAATAATTGTTTAATACTCAGACTATTTGATGGATCTTGCTCTATTGGAAAGAAGAGATTTCTTTGCTTTTTAAAAATACTTTATTCTAAGGGAAAAGGTACATGGGATTGCTACAAATTAACAAAACACTAAGAGCTACATTTCTAAGCTTCCTATACTGAAGACAAGCACACACGTAATGGAGATTTCCTCCTTCTTCTTGACCCCTAGAAAGGAAATCACCTATAGCAGGGTAATCCTGCTGGGTGGAGCTTCTCCTGCCATTACAATGGGCCAGTTTGGTGTAGTGGTTAGGAGCGAGGAGTCTAATCTGGGAGAACTGGGTTTGAGTCCCCACTTCTCCACATGTAGCTGCTGGTGTAACCTTGGGTCAGTCATAGTTCTCTCAGAGCATTCTCAGCCCCAACCTACCTCACAGGGTGTCTGTTGTGGGGAGGGGAAGGGAAAGGAGATTGTAAGCCACTCCGAGACTCCTTTGGGTACTGAAGGTTGGGATATAAATCCATTGCCCCCATACTCGGAATAAAGAGTCAGACACAGAAAGTGGGATAACTATGGGCCACTTTATTAAATTCACTGTTGAAAATAACGGCAAGGGCAAACATGTGAAGCGGCACGATCCGGGCCAGGGGTCAGCGTTGACCCTTCCCCAGTCGTAGGACGCGGAGCCACCCACCCCCAGTTTGAGCCAACCTGTGTGGCTCCCCACTGGCGGGCACAGCGAAAGACATGCCCTGGAGATCCAGATGAGAAAAGCCACCCCAGATGAAATTGCCTCTTCGAGGCAACTCTGTCTAGACCTCAGCAATCATCCTCTCAAGATGTGGGTGTGGAAAGCACACAGAGTCAGTGGGACTGAAGGTGAAGAGGAATTACTAGACAGCCCAGTGTACTGAAAGGCAAACAATAGTCAGCATAGGCAGGACTACATCCAACTTGCCTCTTTCTTTGGGACCCAGGCAGCAGCAAACACTCACAAAGCACTGAAGGGCCATCGGCAGGGATGGGTGTCTGTGGCCGGGCCAGAAAAGATAAGGGAGAGAACTTTGGCAAGTGCTAATGAACAATGTACTCAACTGCAGAACTGACATTTCCCCCCTTGTCGTCCTACTGCTCCTGTCCACACATGTGCAAAGAAAGGCAGGCAGCCTGGTCCTCTTGCCCTCTATTGTCACAACTGTCTCAATTACTCCATGGCGCTATTTACATTAATTGGTGCCAGGAGCGGTTGAGTTATTCCATCAGAATGATCCACAGCCTTTCCCTGGCATGAACTCAGTGTGCACTGAAATGTAACTAACCGCTGAGCTGCCAGTTAAGTAGTTCAATTAGTCATTTAAATTTTAACTTTGTTGGAATTGATGTTTTAATTGGTTTTATGTTTTATGGGATTGTCTAATTGCTTGATATGATGTGAGCTGCTCTGAGCCCATTTGCGGGGTAGGGCAGGATATAAATCGCAATCCATAAATTAATAAAACACACATGTTCAGGCTCTAACCCCAAAACAGTAAAATAAAAAAGCAGCACTTGGCAGCCCATTGGTTTAGAGGAGGAAACAGTCAGCCCACCTTGGTATGAAAAGTCTGAAGACAGGACTACAAATACATGAACCACCACTGCGATTTCCATCCTTCACATTTCCCCACCCTTTCCCCTTAAGAACATAAGAATGTAAGAGAAGCCAATGTTGGATCAGGCCAATGGCCCATCCAGTCCAACACTCTGCCACACAGTGGCCAAAAATACCAGGTGCCATCAGGAGGTCCATCAGTGGGGCCAGGACACTAGAAGTTCTCCCACTGTTGCCCCCCCAAGCACCAAGAATATAGAGCATCACTTGCCCCAAAGTCCCTATCTATACCTTGTGGCTAATAGTCACTGATCTCTGCTCCATATGTTTATCTAATTCCCTCTTGAAGCCGTCCATGCTGGTAGCTGCCACCACCTCCTGTGGCAGTGAATTCTGTATTTAATTCTCATAAGAACCCTGTGAGCTTCATGGCTGAGGGACAGATTTGAACCAGGAGTCTCCAAAGTCCAACACTCTAACCTTTACATCACACTGCCTTTTGTTAATATTACTACCTCCTCTTAATACAAAACAAAATTATGTGTCAGTAGTTAACATAACCTCAGCCTACAACGGAAGCCAAAGAGTTTGTGAGGAAGGCTGACATGGAACTAATTTGGTGCACCAAAAACCCACTAAAAACAAAGCTACCTCCTGATCTCACCTTCTTGGCAAAGGACCTGTTTCTATTACAGGTGAAACAATGGAGGCTGCACTAATGCCGAAACAATTAATACAAGTTGAGAATCCTAATAGGGAAAATATGTTCATAGAGACATGGTATACATTTTTTGAGTATATGAATCAAAACACCTTCCAGTACTCCTCACTACCTAAGAAATACTTTGATTCTGTGAGGGTTTTTAGTTATAGCTTGTTTGATAGATAAAAACAAAAGCTATCATTATCTGGGAAGGTAATCGATCCTGTATTAATGTAGCATGTGTATTATTTTATATGTTGAATTAAACTATCTAAAAAACAAACCAAAAAAACCCTGGCTCAGCTTCAGAATTCCTGTTTTACTGTTTTAAAACTTCTGAACTTCCCAAACCCAACAACTAGGCTGGGGGGGGAGGGGTTCAATATTTATTTTGAAAAGCTTTAAACTATTATTGGCCCTGACCGAGTTTAAATGAATAATGACATTGAAAACATTTTGGGAATAGATTTGCCATATACTCCTGAAGCAATTTTGTTGAATCATTGGGATAAAGGAACTCTTTCTCAAACAACTGAAGAAATACTTTCTTTAATGCTGCTTGCAGCTAAAACATTAATAGCTCAGGTTTGGAAACTAAAGAGGATTCCCAATATTCAACAATGGTTTCCTAAGGTATGGGACATAGTAGCTATGGACAAAATTCCAACACAGTTATTGGAGACTGACTATCCAGAAAAGAAATCAAGATTCTTGGAAAAATGGTTTACATTTTTTGAATATACAAATAATGTTAATGACAATATGACTGCACTACCCGCAAAATATGTTGATTTTGTATTCTATTAATGAAAGACTTAGTGTTGAACATGTATTTGTATTTTATACTTTTGTTATGTTTTGTTGTTATGGTTGTTGTATTATTAAGAAAAAAATGTTATTAAAAATAAAGTTATTTTAAAAAATGAATAATGACTAAATTCCAATGGACTTCTGTTTGCAGCAACTACCGGGTTCCTTTTGGTTTCTGTGGATTTAGACCCAAGTAATTTTACATGGATGGGAGCCGAAATGCCGTTGATACGTTCCAAGGTTTGAAATACGCATTTGCCAAAGCCAATATTTTTACACCCAGAAAGAAACAAACTTCCAACGTAACAAACTTCTTCGACCTCTGAAATTATCAAACCAAGTTCATATCAGGGCTTCTCAAGTTTAGAAAAAAATGGGCAATTAGGGGTGTATGATATAGTTACAAAATTATGCATATTGTAGTAAGATAAAATCCCCACCCCACTCCAGGATGATGGAATAGGTAGAACTTTGGTCTAATCCAGCAGAACTCTTTTTATGAGGTTATAATTATTATTTTTTTAAAAAACAACCTTTGGCCAAGGTCCTTTGCAAGACCTTCTCCATAGCATCAGAGCTCAGCTGCTGCTTCTGCCGGCCCTCTTGTCTTAGGGTTACCAGATGTCCTCTTTTCCATGTGCATGTGTCGGTCCTCTTTGGGGCTCTTGAAAAAAAAAGTCCTCTTTTGGGGGTTGGAAGGTTAGGGATATCCCTAGTAAGCAGCAATTATCACAGCTTAAACAGTAGGGGCATTTGGAATGAGAGTTGTCATCGTGATCACTCGCTTGAAGCAGTCGGTCGGGAAGCATGTCCTCTGTTTTGCTTTTCAAAAGATGGTAACCCTATCTCGGCTGCCTCCTGCCAGTATCAACATTCCTTTGGCCTCTGGTCACATTCTTCCTCTCATCCTGTCTGCCGGCACTCACGATCCTGGACCCACCCCTTCAGGGACTTTCCTCACTTCCTCCTCAAGATCAATCCGATTCCATTTCAGGCACAGGGAAAGCCGGCCGAGTTTTCCCCTCGCACTGAGGCGTAGGTGGTGCATTTCTGTTGGAAAGGGTGTGTTACAATGTGCCGGCTGCACTGCAGTGGGATGGCTTCTGGCTCGCATATATATGGGAATCTCCATCCAGGACAGGACTCAGAAGACTTTGAGCAGCATCCAGAGGCAAGCCGCTATCATGGACAGGGTTGACGAATTCCCCCTGCAAGACAGCGCCTTTTGGCCAGCCAGGCACAGTCGCAAGAGGAAACACAGCCAGGGGAAACTCTTCTGCTGCCTCCTGGCTTTTTGCCTGCTAGCTGTGTTCCTGCTGGCTTTGCCGGTCTGTTATCTGCTGTCCAGACGTCTCGGAGAGCCATCAGCCTGCAAGGTAGAGGTAAGCAAAGAGGAAGAAGCTGTGTGGATCTGTGGCAAAGGGTGAAGCCAACAGATCAGAGGACAAGTGGAACAGTCTTGTAGGAAGGGAGAGTACACAGCTGTTTCGAGGAAAGTGAAACAGGGAGGGGAAAGTGTGAAAGCATCCCTTGCCATTCATTTCCCCATCTCCCTTTTCTTTTCTAGCTGGTTTCTTCTCTCTTAGGACCTTTTAAAACTTGACACAACATACCTTGAATGGGGATTTCCCCCCCTTTCAGTTCCTGTCAATGTGTGAACAGATTATCAGAGTTTCCTTTGATTTGGAAAGAGGTGACACAGTGCCTAGGATTGAGCTGTACCTGGTTTATATGATTACATTTGTATTGCATCTCCAGTCTTTTGAACCAAAGGATTCAAGGTGGTACGGTTGGCTTTAAGGTGTTTGTCAAGTTTGTATGCTGCACTGAGTATTTGCTTTCAGTAATAAAAAAGTGTAGTCTGCATTCATTAAATGATCCTCCATATAGCCCTGGGAATTGCTCTGAGAGATTAAAACATGGCCCAAGGGAACCTAGCAGGCTGCACAGCTAAGGTAGAACTTGAATCCAGGGCTCCCTCTGGCATTTTTACCACTGCACTCTACTTTTGAGTGTTCTATATCGGTCCCCTGGAAATGACGAGTAATGGGCAAAGCTATGCCCCATTGGCATCTGGGCCAAAAATCAGAGGTTGGGTTGGGATGGGGGGGGGATTCCTGGCACAGGCTCAGACCTTGCTGCTTTCTGACTGGTACTGGGCCTCCTGGGGAAATAAAGGCAGGCCTAATTTTTAATGCAATCCTTGGATATTTATCTTCGCTTTCTTCCAAGGAGTGGTACACAGTTCCCAGCCTGTTTATGCTAACAACCACCCTATGAGGTAGGCCAGGCTGAGAGAAAGAAGGGGGGGAGAGATTGTGTCCCAAGGCACAGTGAGCCTCATCCTAAATTTCCTGTTGAAGAAGGAGGGGCCACCTCCCCCCTCCCTACCTTGGGGCATGAAAGGTGAAATCTTCTGCAGCCTGCAGGCTGTGCAAATTGCCTGCCTCAGGACCAGAGAATACCTGAACCAACAAAGGATGAGGGTTGTTGTTTTTTTGTTGTTGGAGGGTTCTTCTTATTTTTGGAGGGTTCTTGTCAAATCGTACAATATGCACAATTAGGACCTTATGGAACCCTAAAACAGGTTGCATAAGGTCCTAATTGTGCATATTGTATGATTTAAAATTCTTATCGAGGCTACATTTGGGGCTACAATTGTTTTTAAACTAATTCATCATAAATACATGTGTTTTTGATTATTTGTAATATTTATGTTGTGTATTTATTGATTTTAACGTTGGGATCCCTAATTTGTATCCATTTACCTTTTCGGTTCTCAATTCATTGGGTGGGGTTAAGTTTTTGTCCCCGTCCTTCTTTTCTCCAACTCAGTAGGGATGCCAGCCTCCAGGTGGCACCTGGAGACACCCCCCCCAGAATTATAGATCATCTCCAGACTATAGAGATCAGTTTCCCTGGGGGGGGGAATTGGATGCTTGGGAGGATGGACTTTATGTACCCCAGTGAGGTTCCTGCCCTCCCCAGGCTCCATCCCCAAATCTCCAGGAGTTTCCCAGCCTGGATCTGGCAACACTACTCCGCTGCCCCCTTCCAGTGGCTGGGGGGGGGGACCTGGTCACCCTAAGGCCAAGTGAGTTACCACTCAGGTGTTTCTTCAGTCAGGCCGCTGATTCTGTTAGTATGGTCTTGCCTCTTCTGACTGGGGTTGCCACAAAGTCTGGAGGAAAACGTTCTTTGCCTTTAACAGAGGTTTAATGTGTGTAAATGGGCAGCTAAATCTTTTCTTGGCATGGAGGTAAAAAACTCCTGGCAAATAAAGGGGTCCAGAGTGCAGGCTATATCTGTTTTACCACTGAGACATGGCTCAGCTACCGAAAGTGCAGGCTATATCTGTTTTACCACTGAGACATGGCTCAGCTACCGAAAACACGTCCAGACCATTTTGGCTCTGACTGATAGTAGCCGGCCGTCCAAGTTTCCTTGGCTCTGACTGATAGCAGCTGTCCAAGATCTTTGGTTCAGCCAATGTGCTGAACTTGCTGGGAGATGCAGATTCAGATCCCCGCTCTGCTGTGGAAACTTGCTGGATGACCTCGGGCCAGTCACTCTTTCTCTCAGCCTAACCGACCTGACGTGACGGTTGTTGTGGGCATAGAATGGAGGAGGGGACAATGATGTTGTGGACCACTTTGGGTCAGGCCCATAGCCTTGGGGGGGGGTTAGGGGTGGCCTCACAGATGACCCCCAGCCCTCCCTGGGAGAATGATAGACCCACCCACCCCGGGCTAGGGTTGCCAAGTCCGCTGTTGCGCCGCAGTGGGGGACTCCCGGCTGGCGGCTGGAGCGTGCACGCGCCGCACACACACCACCCAGAAGTGACGTCACGTGACACCGCCAGGCACGCTGGGGGCGGGGCCACGACCATCCGAGGGAAAACCATAGTTTTCCCTCGGATGACCGTGGCCCCGCCCCCAGCGTGCCCAGCGTGGTCGCGTCACTTCCGGGTGATGTGCACGTCAGGGTGGGGCTCCCCCCGGGGCCTGATCTGCTGGCGGCAGGGAACGGGCCTCTGGGGTGGGGGTTTCCCCACCCCCCGGGGGGACTTGGCAAGCCTAACCCCGGCACACCACGACCTGGGCGGCTCTACCTGGTGCTTCCTGCTTGGCTAGTGCAGAAGCAGAGTGGTGCCAAGGCAGCACCTCACTGAGCCTGCGCCAGCCAGTCTAGCCACCATGCCAGCTCTTCCCACTGGGCCTGCTGGGAGACCCTGCGCCTACTGGGAGAGCACCTATACCCCTCATAGAATTTGATGTAATTTGTATGGATTGGTAGAGGGCGATACTCCATTTAAGCCTGGCCGTTTCTGGAACGGTTTATGTTCTGCATTTGGAAGTGTCGACTGCTTTTGGGTGATCCTTGAGAAAGATTGTGAAATGGTCTGCTTACCCGTGCTCCGTTGGACCTCGCCCTTGAGTGACTTCATCGTTACAGGAAGATTCAGCTCTAGGGACACACTCTCTGATGATAAGGACTGACTGTAACCAGGTCTCTTTTCCTTTATGTGTGTACAGTGTTTCATGTTGGAAATCTGCCCTTGTGACTGTTCACTTACTTTCCCCTTCTTGAAGGGCGGTAGATGAATCTGGAAATTTACTCCTGCGAATGCTATACACTTTTCCCTTTCATGTGGGAAGTCTGATGAATCGTCACCACAAAGTTGAATACTAGTAATTATTATCAGATAACATGGTATATTCTTTTATTGAATCTCTAGTGAATGGCTTGAATAGATATGCAAGTTTCATTACTGCTTGGAGTCTACTTCGCAGTACGTTTTTCGTTTGTTTGCCTGGAAGAGCCGAGGAGGGAGGTGACAGGGCAGCGAGTGGCTCGCAGAAAGAGGCGTCATGATGCCTGCTGCCCTGTCGACTGCCTGCCTCCTCCTCCTTGCTTCTTTGCTTTCCTCCTCTTCCAAAGGTGAGTCTTTGCCAGGTGACGTCACCACCTCAAAAACAGTATGCCCCCCACCCCTGGCTAAAATTTTCTGGCTACAGGACAGGGCTCCCATTGTATGGGGGGGGAATGCAAATAAATCTCAGGCAGAGGTCTTTTGAGTGATCCATGTGGGAATGTTTAGGATTAGGGTGAATGTCTTATTTTGGTGATTAGAGCTGTCTATGTTGATGGAGGCTATCGGTGACACAAAAGGAAGTTTTATAGCCTGTAGTAATCAGCTGAGTCCTGTTGACATAGTTGCTTCCGTTCCCACTTGGCAGAGATCCCAGTTGGCTCATCTCCAGTGATGACTCTTACGCTTTGGCAGTCTGGGAACAGCCTTTTGAATGAACATAGGAGTCAGCAGAGTTAATGTACAAGTTCCTACACTCTGACCTCTGTATGTGCTAATTGCTTAATAGGTGTGATGCAACAGCCCGTGTCAAAGGCATGGTGAGAAATGTCAGAATCCTGGAGAGGAAACTTGTGCAAGAGGGACCCGATCGGAGGCCAAATGCACATCCATCTCCTCCCAGGGAGACTTTAATCCCAGCCAAACTGACAACCTTGCTGCAGGCAATAGCTAGACCTGGAACATTCAGTTTGTCACTGTTTTATCTCTCTGAGACTTGGAATGTTTATGGACATTCTGTAATATCGTATTAGATCAACCAATCTGTAATACAGTAAAGGCGCAGGAGTCAAATACAATACAGTAAATGCACCGGTGTCTGTCAGTGCAGCACTACTCTTAGTGGGATGCACACAGCAATAGACATTTCAGTGCTCATTCCCAACTGTAACTTAAAAATGAAAGAATGCAAGAGAAGCTATGTTGGATCAGTTCAATGGCCCAACCAGTCAAACACTCTGTGTCACACAGGGGCCAAAAACTAGGTGCTATCACCAGTGGGGCCAGAACTCCTGAAGTCCTCTCTCCCACTGTTGCCCCCAAGCACCAAGAATACAGAGCATCACTGTCCCAAACATAGTATTCCATCTATACCTTCTGGCTAATAGCCACTGATGGACCTCTGCTTGTAGCCTCCACCACTGTCTGTGCTTGTAGCCGCCACCACTTCCTGTAGCAGTGAATTCCATGTGTTAATTACTCTTTGGGTGAAGAAGTACTTCCTTTTATCTGTTCGAAACCTACTAATTAATTTCATTGAGTGCCCATGAATTCTTGTGAGAAAGGGAGAAAAGTACTTCTTTCTCTATCTTCCCTATCCCATACCTCTATCATGTCACCCCCTCAGTCATCATTTCTCCAAGCTAAAAAGCCCTAACCTCTTTAACCTTTCTTTGTAGGGAAGGTGTTCCACCCCCTTCATCATTTTAGTTGTACTTTTTTGCACCTTTTCCAATGCTATACTATCTTTTTTGAGGTGCAGTGACCAGAACTGTACATTATATTCAAAATGAGGCAGCACCATCGGTTTATACAGGGGCATTATGATACTGACTGATTTGTTTTCAGTCCCCTTTCTAATAATCCCCAGCATAGCATCTGCCTTTTTCTTTACTTTTCTTTTTTGCAGTCACACACTGAGTCAACATTTTCAGTGAGTTATCTACTGTGGCTCCAAGATCTCTCTCCTGGTCAATTACCGCCAGTTTGTACCCAATCAACATATATTTATAGTTAGGATTTTTTGCTCCAATGTGCAGTACTTTGCACTTGCCCACACTGAACCTCATTTCTCACATTGATGCCCACTTGCCCAGCCTCGACAGATTCCTCTGGAGCGCCTCACATTCCTCCATGGTTTTCACCACCTTGAACAACAGTATCATCCACAAACTTAGCCACTTCACTGCTTACTCCCAACACCAAATCATCAATGAACAAATTAAAAGACACCTGGTAATTTATAAGTTTTTCATTTTTTTTGTCAGTCGTAGGACCTCCTCTCTTGTTACCTCAATCTGACGCAAGGCTTTTGGCAGTCCTCCTGAAATTGGCAGTTTTGGAGTAGGCATGCACCTCCCATTTTCTACAGTGAAGACGGAGGCAAAAAATGCATTCAGCTTCTCTGCCATTTCCCTATCATCCTTTAGTAATCCTTTCACCTCTTAGTCATCCAAGGGCCCCGCTGCCTCCCTGGCTGGTTTTCTGCATCTAATGTATTTGAAGAAAATTTTATTGTTGGTCTTTCTGTTTTTTTGCAATATGTTCCTCATAATCCCTTCATCTATACTGAATGAGAAAGTCCAAGAGTTTCCATCCTGCGGGAAGAGTCCACTGCATTCTCCATAGAATCATAGAATCAAAGAGTTGGAAGGGACCTCCAGGGTCATCTAGTCCAAGCCCCTGCACAATGCAGAAAATTCACACCTACCTAGGTCTAGGTCCACAGAATCAGCATTGCTTTTAGATGGCCATCTAGCCTCCACTTAAAAACCTCCAAAGAAGGAGGGTCCACCATCTCCCTATTTGCCCTGGCAAGTTTCCCAGATCTGCTTGAATTCATGGGGAGGAGGCATGGGGCTCATAATGAAATCCAAAACTGCACCCTTTGACACACACACCTGCCCTCAAAGAAACCTATTATTGAAATAATATGCCATTTTAGATCTCCTCTTCTACAAACAACTGACATATATTCAAACTGCAATTCAGTCCCATTCAAAATCACACTTCAGATGTCTTATAAGCAGGAGATCATTAGCTTGCAATCCCAGAAGCTTGAACAATTTGCTCAGGGTCATCAGTCAAACTGATCTCCTAGAGCATCTGTCCTTAGTTCCACAAAGATGCTAGCAATAGCACTCAGAAATACTCAACTATATTTGTTCAGGTACTGTTAAGTGTTCTTCTATTTCACAGATTCCCTCCATGGTTGTTCTGATTTTTCTCTGTTTTCCCATGCAGTCACAGTGCCACATCAACAGTCAGCACTGTACGATATGATTGTAACATGTGCCACAAGAACAAATGACTCCTGGCTCAACTGGGGTGCAGCTCAGGTCCACCACTGATAATACACCCAGGCAAACTTGTATTCTTGTCTCTTTCTCTTCCCCAAAAGAGGCCAAATCTTGAAGCCCCTCTCCACCACACCTTTCTAAAAACTGTTGCTTGTGGGGCACAAAAGACCAGGGCCACTGACTCCCCTATAATTCAAGCTACCATTTAAAAAGTATGCTCATTAAGTGTTGGGGAACCTCCTTGAATACATGAGGATAGCTTCAATTGGTTGAGCCTTGCAGGGCTGTATCTGCAAGGGTTTAAGGATACATATTGGCAGCATTTGTTGTGAGAATGAGAAGCAGATCCTCCAACGTTTCATCGGCCAATGGCCACATACAATACACTTTATTCTGATTCCAACATTTGTTATTTATTTATTTTATTATATTTATACCCCGCCCTCCCTGCAAATGGGCTCAGGGCGGCTTTTCATACATGAAAAGTGAAACAATCCTGTGCATGACCGTGTGAAGCTCTGGGTGGAATCTGACCGACGATTATGGGGTCAACACAATCAACGGTTCAACTGTGCTGCAAACTGAAAGCAGGCCCTAAAAGTATCTTGCAAGCAGACGGATTGCAGGTGGCAATAGGAGTGAGGCAAGACAAACATATTTGATAAATGGCATTCGCAGAGGTCATTTTGGGGGGGATCACGGGGGATCGCAGTTCCCCCGGGTGAGGTACGGGGGTGGGGCACATGACGAAGCCCCGCCCCCTGCTTCTGGCCAACCCGCTTCCGGCCCTCATTCAGCCAGGAGGAGGCAGGAGAAGAGGGAGGGTAAGTTGCTTCCTCCCCGCCTCTCCCCACCCCTGCCTGCCTGGGGCCAGGGAGGGCCTTTGCGGGGCTTCCTTGCACTCCTGCCAGCCTTGCAGGTCCACCGCCGGGCCCCTCATGGGGCTTGGCAGTGGAGCTGCAAGGCCGGCGGTGGCGGCCGGGACCGTTAGGGGCGGGGTGTGTGTCCTTATGACACACTTCTGGTGATGTCAGGGGGTGTGGCCTTATGACACACTTCCGGTGATGTCAGGGGGTGTGGCATATGCTAATGAGTTATGCTCAGGGGTCATTGGGGGGACTCGGGGGGACGCCATCCCCCCGGTTGAGGTGCGGGAGGGCGGGGCCTGGAGCTCCCTGCTGGTGCCCGCTGGAGGTCGCCGCCGGCTGTGGGGAGGACACACTTCCGGTGATGTCAGGGGGTGTGGCATATGCTAATGAGTTATGCTAATGAGTCCCCCTAGCTCTTTTTCTACAAAATGACCCCTGGTTATGCTAATGAGTTCCCCTTGCTCTTTTTCTACGAAACGACACCTGGGCATTCGACATGTTGTCTTGTTTTACAGGGGAGGCAGAGCAGTAAACCCAGCACTAGTCAGTGTAGCTGATTTCTTAAACTGGAAAAGCAGTTAATGATAAAGTACTGACCTCCAATCGTATGCAGAGTGCTCTCTGCACCAAAGCTACACTACAGCTTCCACATACCAAGAGGACTGAGAATCAAGATTTACAGAATAAACACTTCTCCATTTAGAAATTAAGCATCAAGGGCCAAAATAGATATGATGTTTTCCAGTAGCCTGGTTTTACCATTGCCTGCCTCTGTGCAGCAACCCTGGAGTTTCTTGGTGGTCTCCCATCCAAGTACTAACCAGAGGTCAACCCTGCTTAGCTTCCAAGATATGACGGATTTGGGTTAGCCTGGGCCATCCAGGTCGGGGCAACTTGAAAAGCAGACACGATATATTTTTGCCACTTTGATAGGGTTGCCAGCTGCCTGCAGAAAAAAAAAATGCCCCAGCCCTTTAATAGAAACTTAACAGCATATTATTTACTAAACGATGCTATTTCCCTCCATGCCATAAAATGCTTCCATGCATTTAAGTTTCTGTTATAGGGACAGGACATTTTTTTCCCTCCAGGCCTATTGGCAGACTTACTTTCAGGACAACAAAAAAGGTCCCTATCCTGGGTCTAGTACAACCTTGATTTGAGGCCCTGCCATCTTCCCAACTGGGACCTCAAACAAAACCTGTGCTCTTCCCATGGTATGGTCAGAAGGCTCATGATATAGCAATGTCACTGAAGTGTAGCCCATCTGAGCTTGATCGGAGCTAAAATGGAAACTCCCTGAAAGTCCCTTAGACGCTACCTTCAGTCTCATGACAGCTAAGAAGACAGCTAAGAAGCTTATTTTAAATAGGCGTGCTTGCTTATTATTCCTCTTTTCTTCAAATATACCATATGAGTATCCCCATATGCCAGGGCCGGATTAAGGCCAACTGATGCCCTAAACACAGCACACAATGTTCCCTCTAAGCTGAGTTAGTGTGAGCTAGCTCACAATTTTTTAGCCTCCTGCTCACACATTTTTATCTTAGGAAGGATGGGTCGAGAGCAAACTAATTTATGCAGCAGCCAAATCACTTGTTCACAACTTTAATGCCAGTAGCTCACAAAGTAGAATTTTTGCTCACAAGACTGTACAGCTTAGTGGGTATATACAGACAGACAACCTTTAATGGCATGTCGGGGGGGAAATACATTAAAATTGTGGGTGTCATATAGCCAACAAAAAAGAACTACCGTAATCAGTTAATAGTTTCCCTAGGCAACATTAAGAGTCATAGAAGAGTTATGCCCAGAGAGTAACAACTCAGAAAGACTGCGCCAAGTAAAGAGAAAAGTGTCCAAAAATTTTTCTCGGGTCTTAGTATAAAATGAACAATTTAAAAGAACACGGGAAATGGGTTCAATGGCACCCTGACTACAGGGCCATTGTCTAAGTTCGTAGGTGATTTTTTGGCATCTCCCAAAGAAGATGGCCGATGGCAATGCGTTAAATCTAGCTAACATAAATGCCCTTCTTTGATGGGGATCAGTTAGAGAGCAAAAATAAGCAGCTGTCTGGCCCAGTGTCTGGGATAATCCCAAATGAATTGGAGAACAAGTTTTCCTGGCTGACTCAGTCAGGCACTGAAATCAGATATCTAAAAGCCTGCATTTGATTGTATAAAATATTGTGGCGGCAGATGATAGGTAAAGCAGGTCTAGAAGTATTCCTAAGGACCTGATTTTTTTGTTTTTGGGAGGGAGTATTTCCCCTCAGCACTCCCATTTCTTAACGGACAAGACACTAAAGCCCTTTCTGCACTCTCCTTTTGGGCAAGCCATAGTTCTGTCAGAGCTGCTCTTAAAATAGCAGTTTCTGTCAGAGCTCTCTCAGCACTACCTACCTCACAGGGTGTCTGTTGTGGGGAGGGGGAGGGAAAGGAGTTTGTAAACTGCTCTGAGTGAAGGGTGGGGTATAACTCCAATCTGTTCTTCTTCTTCGTAATCTGTGTTCACCGCAGTGTCCTCCAAGCAATTCTACACTAAAATTGATTTCAACCTTCTTTTTATTCCTGGTTTTTTTTCCCATTCTGCATCACATTCCCTCCCTTCAGGGGTCAGCCCAGTTTCAGCCTGCTGTTGCCCCAAGTTATTTGGATGCTGTTTTGCCACGGACTTAAATTGCCAACTCAATGGACTTAAACTCCCAACTCAAACACAGAAAATCCAGAGCGGCAGGCAAACACAGGAAGGATCACAATCGTGGCTTCCGGTTTGGCTAAGATGGAGGACTGAAGCGTTTCGCGATCGTGCGAAGCGGGCGACGGCCACTTTCGACAGTTTGGGCAACATATAGCCCAACGCATCACTCCCCAGCGAGGGGGGGGGACAAGCAGGCAGCGGCGCCTAAGAGGGAGTGTGAGGTTGGCGTAATCCAGCTTCGGAAGAAGCTGAATTGGGCTTTGATCTCCTCCCACGAAGAAGGCAAGTGCCAAGCAACTCTATAGTGGCCGATCGAGCCGGATTACCGGCATAAATTCTTCGTCAGCCGACCTCTTTGTAGAAGGACAACAACTGTGAGTTAAAAGAAGCAATGCGAAACCCGTTTTGAACGTGCTAGATAACAAAAACGTGCCGCTTACCTGAACTGAGTTTGGAGTCAATTTGAATTAAGCGGTTGAGCGGAAAATGAATAGTAAATCCCAGAAATCCGATTCCGGAGAGAAAAAAGTTGATTGAAGTCTTTAAAAACTGTAAAAACGCTTATTGTTTAACATTCCTGTGGCGAAGATCGGGACGTGTGCGCAACGGCAAAATTGAAACTTACGAACAATATCGTGGGAAGAGCAGGCTTGTGTAACAAAGAAAGAGGTCTGTGTGAAACAGCCAGGAAGTTGAATTCCTAGACGGGCATTAGCGAAAGGAAGACAGTGGAATCTTTAAAGGTGCCGGACCGGAAGTGAGTTTTATGCGGAAGGAAGGGCCTGCAAAATACCAATCTGACCTACTCTACATGAAATTACCATAGAGAAGTTGCGCCCGACATTTTGAGGAGGACTTCAACTAAATTTGCTTTTTTAATATATTTCTAAGGGTCTTTGGAAAGCGTAAACAGAGAGGCATGGAGGACTAAATCTTATCATCTAGAAGAGTGCTTTATTTTGCGAATCTGTGAATTGGAAAGAAATCGCCAAGACGGAGACCAGGAGAGGCAAGAAAAGAGCCGACTCAGACCCAGAACTTAAACCGGTTGTGAGACCTAGGATTGGATCTACTTCAACCCCCAAAATGTCAAGAGAAAGAGAGAAAAAAGAGATGCAAGCCTCCATGGAAGCAATGGAGAAGAGAATGACAGAGGCAATACAAGCCATGGGGGAGCAGATAGAAAAAACATTGGGGGACCAACTGGAGAAGCAAACTCAGATTCATCTGAAACATCTAGAAGAAGTCCAAGAGAAGAACATAACAGCATTGAAGGAACTGGTTACTACAGAAATAACTTCAATCAAGCAAGAAATGGAAGGAGTTAAGAAGGATGTCCAAGCAAATGCAACCAAGACTACAGAGACAGAGGAGAAGATACAAAAAATAGAAGAGAAACAAGATTCTTTGACTCAACAAATTACAAGATCAGAGACAATGATGGAGTTCAGAAGGATGCAGACTCATCTGAGATTCAGAGGCATTAAGGAAACAGAGAATGAGAATTTAAAAGAAAAAATGATGGAAGTGATAACGGCCTTTTTGGGCGAGGAGGAAGGGTCAATGGACTCAGACTTTGATTTGATTTATAGAGTGAACTCCAGAATTGCAGAAAAGAAGAATTTACCAAGGGATGTAATTGTACAATTTGTAACAAGATCAACAACAGAGGAGATATTCAAGAAGCAATTCACCGTCCCTTTTGAAATAGAGGGAAACAAAATTATGGTGATGAGAGAACTCCCAAGAACAATACTGCAAGACAGGAAAAGGTATAAATCCTTGGCGGACAAACTCAGAGCTTTGAGCATCAGATATAGATGGGAGATTCCACAAGGTTTATCCTTTACGTATCAAGGTGGGAGGATTCAGATCAGATCGATGATGGACTTTTATAAATTTAAGGCGGACAATGCGGACGTCTTTGGAGAACTTTAAAATAAAACGCATAATGGAGTACAAATTGTTGTCATGGAATGTTAATGGATTAAATTCACCAAACAAGAGGAAAAGAATCAATCATTGGATACAGAAACAGAAATGCAACGTGATATGCTTGCAAGAAACACATATTAGAAAACAGGATATAAAATATTTAAAGAATGCTTTATTTGGAATTGAATTTTGTTCTGCGGCCTCAAACAAGAAAAAAGGAGTTGTGACATATGTGAAGAAGGAGTTACAACCTACAGAAATTTTTAAGGACATAGATGGCAGATACGTGGGTGTGGAATTAATGATTCAGCAGAAAAAAACATTGTTGATCAACGTGTACGCACCCAATGGAGCAAAGGAAAAATTTTTTAAGGATATAACTGACCAATTACAACAATTGACTTATGAGCAAGTTATTATGGCCGGAGACTTTAATGGGACAATAGATCGTGTAGACAGAAAACCACAAAAGGACAACGAATTCAGCGGAAAACTGCCAAAGAATTTTTTTGAATTAGTTAAGCAAGAAAAATTAGAAGATGTTTGGAGGAAATGGAACCCGATGCAGAAAGACTTTACTTTTTATTCCAATAGACATTGCTCTTTTTCCAGAATTGATATGATTTGGATGTCTGAAGAATTATCAATGAAAACACATAAGACTGAAATTTTGCCAAGATGTAATTCAGATCACAATCCGGTGGTATGGAGTTCCACAGAAAGGAAAAAACCCTTTCTGTGGAGGATTAATGAAGACTTGTTGGATAAGAAAACAGTAATTGAGATGTTAAAGGAAGAAACGAAACAATTCTTTCAACAAAATTTAAATAAAGAAACACCGATACAGATTGTATGGGATGCTTATAAAGCGGTGATGAGAGGAATTCTCATCTCGCAAAACGTGAAGCAAAAAAAGGAAAAACTTCAAAAACAAACAGAAGTGTTAGAAAAAATTGCTCAGAAAGAAAAGGAATTAAAAAAGAAGCCTGGAAAAAAGCAAATTATTAAAGAATTAAAGTTGCTGAAGGAACAACTGAATGAGACTTGGAATCAGGAAATGTATTGGAATTTAAAGAAGTTACAACAGAAATCTTTTGAAGGGGCGAACAAACCGGGAAAATACTTAGCTTGGCAACTTAAGGCTAGAAGAGAGAGAAGAATGATAACCAAAATAATAGAAGATGGAAAAGAGTTCGTTGATCCTAATGGAATAAAGAGATGTTTCTTCAAGTATTATGCTAAACTATTCCAAACAACTAGAGTTGATCTTGAGAAGATTAAAACATATTTAAAGGAGATTCCACTACCAAAAATAAGTAAGGAATACAAAGATTTATTAAATGGTCCAATTCAAAAAGAAGAAGTGATGAAGGCAATAGAAGAGACAAAGTTGGGGAAGGCGCCTGGGCCGGACGGATTTACAGCGAAATTCTACAAAAAGATGAAAGAAGAAATTTCCCCGGTCCTGGAAGCTTTAACCAACGAAATAAGAGAAAACAAAAAGGTGCCGGACTCATGGAAAGAAGCAATTATTTCTTTGATTCCAAAGGAAGGACAAGATTCAACAAATGTAAAGAACTACAGGCCAATATCTCTTTTGAACAACGATTATAAAATCTTTGCAAAAATTATTGCAGAAAGGGTGAAAAACTATTTACAAACGGTAATTTCTGAAGATCAAGCGGGCTTTTTACCCAAAAGGCAGATTAGAGACAATGTAAGAATAGTAATGGACGCAATTGAATATTATGAAAAGCACCCAGAAAAAGAAGTAGCTTTTCTGTTTGTTGATGCAGAAAAAGCTTTTGACAATCTTAATTGGAATTTTATGCACCAGATGATGGAAAAGATTGAAGCGGGACAACATTTTAGAAATTGTATTGAAGCTATCTATTCTGAACAAAGAGCTAAAATAAATGTGAATAAAGAACTGACAGATAACTTCAAAGTACAGAAAGGAACAAGGCAAGGTTGTCCGTTATCACCGTTATTATTTATCTGGGTATTGGAAATACTTTTACAAAAAATACAGTACGATCAAGAAATAAAGGGCTTGACACATAAAGGACACCAATACAAATATCGAGCATTTGCAGACGATGTAATGTTTATGGTGGAAAACCCAACAGAAAAATTGACATTGCTTTTTCAAAAAATAAAGGAGTTTGGAGAATTGGCCGGCTTTTACGTAAATAAGAATAAAACAAAACTTATATGTAAAAACATGATCAAACAAAAACAAGTGGAACTACAAGAACTGGTACAATGTGAAGTAGTTAAAAAAACAAAATACCTTGGAATTGAATTAACGGCAAAAAATATAGACCTATATAAGAATAATTATGAGAAATTATGGACTAAGCTGACTCAAGATTTTAAGAAATGGGATAAAATGAACTTATCACTGATGGGAAGAATATCAGTTATAAAAATGAATGTCCTACCACGTTTGATGTTCCTGTTCCAAACAATACCAATTCTGCATAAAACGGATTTGTTGGCCAAGTGGCAACAAGAGTTGTCAAAATTTGTTTGGGCAGGCAAGAAACCAAGGATCAAAATGAAAATACTTTGTGATGCCAAAGAAAGAGGAGGTCTACAAATGCCAAATCTTAGACTATATTATGAAGCGGTTTGTCTAACATGGATGGATCAATGGGTGAAGCTTGAAAATGACAGATTGTTGGGGTTGGAAGGGCATGATTGTAGATTTGGCTGGCATGCATATTTATGGTATGACAAGATAAAAATGGACAGTTTTTTTAAACTTCACTTGGTGAGAAAAGCTTTGTATATGGTATGGACAAGATATAAGAAGTACCAGAGTGACTTAAGACCATTGTGGATTGTACCAGTAGAAGTGTTGATATCTTACTCAAGACAGCGAGGTAGAGACTGGTTGCCATATAGAGATTTAATTAAAAAAGAGGGAACAGAGTGGGTAATGAAAAAGCAGAATGAAATTGAATATGAATATGAGTGGTTGAAATATATGCAGATTTATGATCTTTTTAGATCTGACAAAAAAAACTATGGTTTTAGAGAGGAAAAAAATGAAATTGAAAAGGTATGGGAGAGTGGAGGAGGAAAAAATATTTCTAAAATGTATAAGGTGTTGTTAAAATGGTATACTGAAGATGAAACTGTTAAAGAACAAATGTTAAAATGGGCTATTAATATGAATAAGGAAGTAGATATGGAAACTTGGGAATATTTGTGGAAAAACTCTATTAAGATCTCGACATGTACTAATGTTAAAGAAAATTGTTATAAGATGATGTATAGGTGGTACATGACACCTAAGAAGATTGCAAATATGAATCAAAATATGTCAAACAAATGCTGGAAATGTAAGAGGCATGAGGGCTCATTTTATCATATGTGGTGGACTTGTGAGAAAGCTGTAGACTTTTGGACAAAAGTCCACAATGAAATGCAAAAAATACTGAAATGTTCTTTTAAAAAAGCACCGGAAATTCTGCTTTTGGGACTCAAAATGGAAGAAGTCAATACGACTAAAAAAACTTTACTCTGGTACCTGATAGTGACAGCGAGAATGATTTATGCTCAGTTTTGGAAGACAGAAAAGGTACCAGAGGTTGAAGAATGGATACAAAAAGTTCTGTTCATGGCACAAATGGATAAGATTACAAAAAAACTGAATAACAAAGAAGACGATGAGTTTTTTGGAGAATGGAATGATTTTAAAATTTATCTGGAAAAGAACTGGGATGTGAAACAAAACTTAATATGTTTAGATCAATATTAAGTCAAACGATGTTATCTTTAGATTGTAATGATGAAAAACTGATATTGTTGATGATATGAAGTAATTTGGAGCAGGGGTGGAAGCATTGTGGGAAGCCATTGGAGGGAGGGGAGGAACTGGGAATGGGGTAGACAATTGATAGAATGAAATGTTTTATATGTTGTATTCCTGAGAAAATAAAATTTGTTTACCAAAAAAAAAAAAAAAACAGACACCCTGTGGGGAGGGGGGGCTGAGAGGGCTCTTGAGAGAACTGCTCTTGAGAGAAAAGCTCTGAAAGAAATTA
>NW_015174359.1:150455-163212 GCF_001447785.1 Gekko japonicus
GCGGTGGCATGCTAGCGAGGGGGGGAAGCTCCCCTGTGCGGTGCCGCCCTTCCCTTGGTGTCCTAAACATTTCCTTATTTTGTGGAAGGATCAGGGCTTTTTTTGTAGAAAAAGCCCAGCAGGAACTCATTAGCATAATAGGCCACACCCAACAGCAGAGACCCATTAGCATATTAGGCCATACCTCTGACAGCACAGCTCAATTGCATATTAGGCCACACCCCACATGTTACCAGAAGTGTGGTCATCCAACCACACCCACCTTTTGCTTCTTATTCTGTTTACTTTGTTGTCAAAAGAAGAAGAAGAAGAGATTGGATTTATACCCCGCCCTTCATTTGGAGTCTCAGAGCGGCTTACAAACTCCTTTCCATTCCCCTCCCCACAACAGACACCCTGTGAGGTGGGTGGGGCTGAGAGAACTCTGACACAAACTGCTCTTTCTCAAGGACAGCTGTGCCAGAGCTTGTGACTGACCCAAGGTCACATCAGCAGGTGCAAGTGGAGGAGTGGGGAATCAAATCCGGTTCTCCCAGATTAGAGTCTGCGCACTTAACCACTACACCAATCTGGCTCTCTAAACCCTGGGCTTTTTTTGTAGCAGGAACTCCTTTGCATGTTAGGCCACACACCCCTAATGTAGCCAATCCTAATGAGTTTCTGCTGTTGGGTGTGGCCTATTATGCTAATGAGTTCCTGCTGGGTGTGGCCAATTCAGGAGCCAGCCGGAACTCCGTTCCTGTGCGTTCCTGCCCAAAAATAGCCCTGGGAAGGATGAATCCAGGGCTGCCACGTGCCACCTCCCACATGCCATTCATTCTAAATACTCGTCCTTCTAAAGGCATTGGTTCTGTACAAAAGAGGAACAGCTGGATTTGTTTTGCCTGTACAAATATTAACTCACACTGTGAAAGCAACCTCTGTGGGGGTGGGGGGGGGCCTCAGACGTTTCTTTGTTTGGTCCAGGGTTAATTGCTTGGGTGTTTCCTTTGTTTCAGGAAGGAGCTGTAAGGAATCCTGAATTCCAGAAACAAATTGGGACACCTCCTGGTAAGTCTAGCGAGATTCCCCCCCCCAATTACATGCTGACTTTGGCAGAGTCTGAAAGAAATTCCTACTGTACAAATTCCTCCAGGCAACAAAATACATTGTTGAAAAGATGACTAATTAGGGCCCGACTAGACGGGACAACAACGGTCAGGGTTCATCCTAAGCATTTTCCCCACACCCAGTACAGTGTCCCTGCTCTCTCCGGTCTGCGAACACAAACCACAAACTTCTTTTTCAAATGAAGAGGGTGTGATAGAGAAAGGAAGGATAAATGGGGGGGGGCATTGTATCAACCTGAAAGCAACCCGGCTGAGAATCCCCTCCTCATGCAAGAAGTATACTGAATGTTAATATGGGGAGGGGGGCTTTTTTCCTGTGAGCTACTGCAAGTCAATTTTGCCAGACAATCGGGATAAAAATATAGTACATCAACAATAAATACAATGACAGAGGAAGAAAAGACAGGAAGGGAGGAAAATGATGAAGAGAGAAAACGTCAAGAAAATGTATTGATTTTTCATTTCTGTTTCTCTTTCTTTCTCATCTCTCTGGAACAGCCTGTTTCCATCTTGTCTTCCCAACAGTACGAACAAATAAAAAATAAAAACGTAGCAGCCACTGCTCACATTTTTCCCTAGCGCAAAAAAAATAACTCCAGCTGTACACTAGAGTAAATTCTGTCACGCGTTTAACTTCCAGATCTGCCCCACTCATGTAGAAAAAGGAGCTGCCCAGAGTCTGATTACTAACAGCAACAAAAGAGTCTCTCATGCCGGGCGCACACCACACACCCCTACATCAGACACTTTGCTTTCACGGCAACACAATGATACTGGAAATCCGTCTTGCACTGCCAGATGTTTTCTGCCTCTTTCTGCGAAAAGGTTTCCAGTCCAAACGTACCACAGGGACAGCTAACGTCAACTCAGCCTCAGCGTCATTGTTGCTGGGGGGTTTTGCCATCAAGTCACAGCTGATGGATGCCAACCCCATAGGGGAGCCAGTTCGAACTAATCAGACCGTCAGTAATTTGCAGATATTCTCCTGGACGTTTCTCCAATTTTATTTTCAGTTCTCAGAATTTGGCTGCTTCCAGATGAGGGCAGAGAAAAGGCACCTCCCCCCCCCCATGGAAGAAGGAGTGAGCAGCATGAGAGCAAGCAGGGAGGGCATCCACACACACCCACTTTCGTGCCACTCGCTCCTGACACTGCCTCTTGCACCCCTCCCCCTTTTCACCTTTGGCATCTTTTCCTTTCTCGACATTGACAATGAACATATGGACACTGACAATGCAGTGCAAGAAAGCATTCCTAATGCAATGTCGCTTATGGCTTCATCTCGATTCTTTGGGTCTCCCCAGGGCTATTTTTGGGCTGGAACGCACAGGAACGGAGTTCCGGCTGGCTTCCAAGTTGGCTTCCACACCCAGCAGGAACTCATTAGCATAATAGACCATACCCAACAGCAGAAACCCATTAGGATTGGCTACATTAGGGGTGTGTGGCCTAACATGCAAAGGAGTTCCTGCTACAAAAAAGCCCTGGGTTTGGACAACAAACAAGGTAAACAGAATAAGAAGCAAAAGGTGGGTATGGCTGGATGACCACACTTCTGGTAACATGGGGGTGTGGCCTAATATGCCAATGAGTTGTGCTGTAAGGGGTGTGGCCTAATATGCTAATGAGTTTCTTCTGTTAGGTGTGGCCTATTATGCTAATGAGTTCCTGCTGGGCTTTTTCCACAAAAAAAGCCCTGGGTCTCCCATTCATTTGACGTATAGGTGTGCTTCCTTCTTTTTGTGGTGTTTGTCAGTGGAGACTTTATGTGCTCTCACCTTCTCCGTGACCTTCTGTGTTTAAGGAGCCTTTTTTCTTTTTCAGTAAGAAGGAGCATTCAGTCTTATGAGCCTCTATCTGCATTCTGAAATATTAAAGTGTAGATATAGACTGCACACCTTAGGGAGAACTGGGCTTATGTGGCCACAGACAACACAAGATAGCTGCAGTTTGAGATTCAGATTGTCGGTTAGCTGTAAGGGGGAGAACCTATGAACACAGCTATTGGACTGATGTGATACCCTGATTAAAGTTTAAAAATCATATAAGGACCCAATTCCAACCTCATTTTGGCTCCAGGAGGATCTCCACAAATTGGGTGAGTAGGCAACAATGTGGCAAATGAAGTTCAATGTAGGCAAGTGTCAGGTGATGTACACTGAACAAAGAAATCCCAACTTTAGGTACATGATCATAGGTGAATGTTAATGAACTTGCTGAGACTGAGAGGAAAAGAGACCGTGGGGTTGTAGTGGATAGTTCAATGAAAATGTAAACCCACAGCAGTGAAAAAGGCAAAATGCTGTGAATGATTAGGAATAGGGTTGAAAATAAAACAGCCAACTTTACAATGCCCCTGTACTGATGCAGTCTCATCTGGAATACTTTGTGCACTTCTGGTCACCATATCTCAAAAAGAACATTGCAGAGCTGGGGAAAGTATGGAAGACAACAACCAAGATGATTAAGGGGTTGGAGCACTTTTCCTACAAGGAAGAGTCTGGGAATTTTCAGTTTAGAAAAGAGACAACTGAGGGGAGGGGCATGATTTGTTGTTGTTCAGTCGCACAGTTGAGTCTGACTCTTTGTGACCCCATGGACTAGATCACGCCAGGCATGATAGAGGTTCATAAAATTATGCACAGGGTAACCAGAGTGGATAGAGATAACTTTTTCCCCTCTCCCAAAATACTAGAACTCTGGGGGGCATCCGGTGTAGATGATGGGTAGCAGATTCAGGACAAGACAAAAGGAAATACATAGTGATGGCCACAGGCACAGATGGCTTTAAAGGGGGATTAGATTAATGGAGGATAGGTCTATCAGTGGTTAGGGATGGGCACCAACCAGCTCATGAACTAAAGTTCATGATGAATTTTGGGCAGTTCATGGTTCACAAACTGAAGTTTGTGGCAGGTCAACCAGCACAAACTTCCCATGAACTTTCAAGCAGTTTATGGATGTTCATGGTAGTTCCTGAACGGATACATTTCCAGAGAGGCTGTCTCCACTCAAACAAAATGTTTACCAAACTTCAAAGCAACAGAGCAACTTCAAAGCAATGGGGGGGGGGGAATTCTCCAGCTTTGTGTGTAGCTTGCACTCTTGAACCTACAAGAAAAGGGGGAAGGTACTGAGTACCAGAGGTCTGATATTGTTTGTATAGAAGGCATTAAATTTTGGGAACCACTGCACTATATACAGGATACAGGGTGGAGACTAGACCTTACCTGTGTAATCAGATTGCAAAGCTATGAAAATTAATTGTAGGTACACAGTTATGAAAACATCAACACGTGTCACAATAGCAATGATTAAGCTCACACTAATAAATTGTCTTTTACATCATGAAAAGTTACATACATTAACAATTGCTCTAATATGCATAAAAATCCTTGCAATTGAAAAAAATACTGTGAAATTGTGTTGTAAGCAGTGATGCATGAAAGCTTCCCTGCCACAAATGTTGTTTGTCTTTAAGGTGCTACTGAACTCTTGCTCTTTTCTACTGCTACAGACAGAGTAACACGGCTACCCACCTTGAACTAAGACTTAGCAGACAGACTGCCCCAGAGCAGCCTGCATTTCACTCCTTTAATATATCCCATCCATCCCCATATGTTCAGTCAATAGGGCACAGTTACTTGAAGTGGCTGCATGCAGAGAACAATGTGGGGCGCAGAGAGAGGCATCCCACAGCCGTGGGGCAACTGGGCAAGTCAAGGGAAGACGTGGGGGTGTGGCCTAATCTGCTAATGAACTGTGCTGTTGGGGTGTGGCCTATTATGCTAATGAGTTCCTGCTGGGCGTTTTCTACAAAAAGAGCCTTGCCCTTCTCCATATGTGCCACAGTAATTATTAGAATTGGGCACCACATGTAAGGTTGCCAGTCTCCAGGTGCGGCCTGGGGATGTCCCACTTTTACAACTCCTATCCAGCTGACAGATATCATCTCCCCTGGAGAAAATGGCTGCTTCGAAGGGGTGGACTCTATGGCATTGTACCATGCTGAGGCCCCTCCCCTCCCCAAACCCCACCCTCTCCCGGATCCACACCCAAAGTCTCCAGGTATTTTCCAATCCAGACTTGGCAACCCTAACCACATGGGTGGGAACTGAAAAGTGCCTGCAACTCATGTATGATCATTACACAGGAAGGCAATCTTGGACCAAACTGTGTTCTCTGTAATATGTAAATCGGTGACATCTATAAGCTGTGTGCCTGTTTCATAAAATGCGATTCTGTATTTTGCTGCAAACTCAAAAGAGGATGAGCCTGTTTTCTTTCTTGAAACACAGGGATCCCTCCATAACATAGTCCTCTTCCAAAAAAACATTATACACAAGCTCAGGAAAACAAACCCTTCTAAGTATTCTGTATGGATGGACTAAAACCAGATGAGACTTAAAGCACAGTAAATAATTATATTTTCTCCCTTTTTTCCCTTTATCTGTAGCTACAGGACTGAAGCCAAGGGCCCACTTGACAGGTAATTTTTAGTGACTGCTCAGATTATCGGTGGGGGGGATTTGGATTCAAAGCCAAAAAACGGGGAGGGGGAGGAGAAGGGGAAAAAGTATTTCTGGGCATGATGAGAATGTCCTCTCTGTCTGCCGCTTCTAGAATCATAAACTGAAGCACAGGCTGTGCCATAGACCTGATTAGACTATTTAGGCTGATTTCACACAAGGAGCTGCACTGCCGTCACGCCTCCCTTTGCCCCGTTTCCATTGGTCAATTTCCCACTCGAAGCTGCTCGGCCGCATTTTGACCCGCGGCTTCGCCCGATTTCCCCCACGGTTTCATGATCCTCAAAAAACAGGATCATGAAACCGTGGGGGAAATCAGGCGAAGCCGTGGGTCAAAATGTGGCCGCGTGGCTTCGAGTGGGAAATTGACCAATGGAAACGGGGCAAAGGGAGGTGCGATGGTGGCGCAGCTCCTTGTGCTAAATCAGCCGTAGTCTTGAGTGCGAAGCAGATTGCAGGATGCTCCGCAGGCCATTAGGGCAGAGAAGAGAAAAACACTGCCACGGTAAACTCGCACAATTCTTGAATGTTTTTCATATGCCCAAGGCAGTGTGAATAAAATTTGTTTTGCCTTTTCCTTCAGTGCTTGACCCACATAAATTAACATGTGTGCCAGGAGAGTTTCCAGTCCTCCAGTGGAAATATAGCCAAGCATTTCAGTCTAATCGTGAAGACAAGATAAAGTATGAGAATGGATCCTTGGTGATTGCAAAGTCCGGGGATTACTTTGTCTACGCTCAGGTCACTTTTCGAAATCAGTCTACAGACAAGGATAACTGTGGCATGGGAAAAAAGGTTACCTATGTAACGCACATAATCTCGAAACGCTCAAGTCGTTACCCCATTCCAGATCAGCTACTGAAGAGCAGCCGTTCTGTTGGTGAGATACAGACCTGGAATCATGCCATTTATTTGGGGGCAGTCGTCAGTCTAAAAGAAAATGACAAAGTGTTTGTGAATGTCAGCAATGCTAAACTGGTGTACGATAAAGGCGAGGTGAACTTTTTTGGTGCTTTCTTAATTTAGCTGCTTGTAAGGGATCACAGGGGGTAAACCTTCCCTCATCTCAACCCCCATTACAGAGTTAGGATTCATCATTATACTTTGCACTATAAAAATCCTAGCAAGTTTGGGGTTACTGTAGAACTACTATGATCTAAGAGAGGCCTGTATCCTACCTCTTTGCTTGAGCAAAGGCCTGCAAGCCTTCCTTCCAGCCTAAGGAGCCTTCTTCTGACTAAAGAGGCTCTTCCTCTGCCAGAAGTCATTTATTCCCATTTTGTGTAGTGGGTAAGAGCAGCAGTCTCTACTATGGAGAACCGGGTTTGATTCCCCACTCCTTCACATGCAGCTGCTGTGTGACCTTGGGCAAGCCACAGTTCTCTCAGAGCTGTTCTCTCAAGAGCAGTTCTCTCAGTCCCACCCACCTCACAGGGTGTCTGTTGTGGGGAGAGGAAGGGAAGGTGACTGTAAGCTGCTCTGAGACTCCAAGTGAAGGGTGGGGTATAAATCTAACTCTTCTTCTTAAGTTGGATAAAGGTCCATTACACTGGAGGAAGGTTTCAGACTTCACTGAGCAGAGTAGCAGAATACAGGAAAGGGGGGGGGGTGTTTGGCGGGAGGGGGGTGTTGGTTGGTGGTAATATTGCCTTTGTTATTCTTGACCCAGGAAGACTCCCACCTGTGATGTGCTGTGTGCTTCTTTACTGAATGCTGATTGGGAATCAAAATATAGGCCATTGCCTTCTACTGGCTGGGACCCACAGGTGGCTCACAGAGTCCCACCTGCTGGGCCACAAGCCCCTCTATAGCCACCAGGTTCTTGCTGTCTTTCTGGAAGACTTGCAAATGTGTGTGCATAGAGAGGAAGAACAAAGGCTCATCTTATCTGTGTGCATATACTGAGAGAAGCAACAGGGCATCAAAATGTGAAGTCATAACTCTGCCTTCCCCTCCTGGGTCAGGAAAGATGACTGCTTTAATTCTGAATGTCTTCTCTTAAACTACACTGTACTAGGCAGGCCACATTGCCTGCTTTGGCGGGCACTCTTCAGCCTGGGGCACCACAGGACAGCAGGAGAAAAATAGGGGGGAGCAATATGACATCCATTGAAGCCGCAATATCCCTTCTGACAGTATAGCTAGAACTGATGCCACTGCACTACAGGACACTCTGGGATTCACCTGGAAATCTATGGTTTTTGCATTGTTACACAGCCAGAAGTGACATCACGGTGTTGACAGACACCCTATGAGTAAGTCTCGCCCTCCTCAGTATCCCAGAGGTTGCCAGATGACAACTCTGCACTTTACCTATTTCCAACATCGTATGAAATCCACTCTAGTTCCCTCAAACTGCCCTTTCTTGACTTATAACTATTCAGGAAGTTGGTTGCAACACTATTTTTTAAACACAAATAGGGGCAGCAAAGAGGTCAGGAAGGTTATCTCCTGTTACTGTAGCTCCTGGACAGGCTGATGGCAAGAGGAGCAAGGCAGGGGAACAGGCCCCTTGCACACTGTCATCTGACTGGCACTTCATTTCCATTCCGTAGATCGAATTTAAGGCCAGCAACAAGGATGAGCCATGGCACATCACATGGAAGTGAACTGTCAATAAGTTGATACTATAACCTCATAGGTACATTTTATGCCCCTTTATTTGTCACGGCATCCACCAAAGAAGCATGAGGATTGTAGCTAGAATTCTGTTAAACATTCCTAGTCCCCTCTCAAACATTGCCAAGGAAGATGCCCACATATGCCTGAAGAGCATACAGTAAAAAGGATATTATAGCTTTGGAAAAAGTGCAGAAAAGAGCAACTCGAAAGGGTTGGAACACTTTCCCTATGAGGAAAGGTTAAAGCGCTTAGGGCTCTTTAGTTTGGAGAAACGACGATTGAGGGGTGACATGATCAAGGTTTATAAGATTATGCATGGGAAAGAGCAGGTAGAGAAAGAGGTACTTTTCTCCCTTTCTCACAATACAAGAACTTGTGGGCACTCCATGAAACTGCTGAGCGGTTGGGTTAGAACGGATAAAAGGAAGTACTTCTTCACCCAAAGAGTGATTAACACATGGGATTCACTGCCACAGGAAGTGGTGGTGGCTACAAGCATGGACGGCTGCAAAAGGGAATTAGATAAGCATATGGAGCAGAGGTCCATCAGTGGCTATTAGCCACAAGGTATAGATAGGGGCTCTGGGGCAAGTGATGCTCTGTCATCTTGGTGCTTGGGGGGGGGGTCAACAGTGGGAGGGCTTCTAATGTCCTGGCCCCACTGGTGGACCTCCTGATGGCACCCGGTATTTCTGGCCACTGTGAGACACAGAGTGTTGGACTGGATGGGCCTTTGGCCTTATCCAACATTGGCGTCTCTTGTGTTCTTAAGTTCTTAAGAGTTTCTCTCAATTTCTGTCCACCCAGGCCACCATTTTAATCCATATTTGTATCTCTTGGGCTGCAGTCACACACACTAAATAATCCACTTTCAATCCACTTTCCAACTGGATTTACTGTGAACTGACAAAATCTAGTTGGAAAGTGGATTGAAAGTGGATTTTTTTAAAACGTGTGTGGCTGCAGCCTTGCCCTACTTAACCCAGATGTAATGCAACAGAAATAACCTTAATCTACCCTGAAAATCACAGGATGCAGCAACAAACAACTCAGAAAATATTCTTCGGTCCTGTTCACACACAGAAGTAGCTGCGCGATACACACAAATGACGGGCGGGTTTTCTGGGTGTGATCAGATGAGAACATCTGGCAGGTGTCCCGCACCCGTCTCCAACCCATTTTGCTCCGCGGAAGACACGGAGTAAAAAAATGCTGGAGAAAGGGCAGTAGCAGATGGGTTTGCGATGGGCCACAGAAGGACTTCCCCGTGTGATCGCTCCGGCACTCTCCCATTGCATGACTGATCCCTCGGAGCGCATCTAGAAACACGCGGCAGAGGAAAACCCTGATTCACCCGCCGCTGTGTCTGATCATGCTGTAGTGGGTCAAATTGATACGGCACAAAAAGCCTCGCTCCCCCCCCCCCCCGTGTTATCTGGCACATGTGACTGGGACCTTAGTGTGACAATTAGAGTGTTAAGAGTGTAAGAATGTCTCCTTTTTCAGCTGTAAAATTATGGAAGCTATTTAGGTTTCTTCCATTGGCTAGGGTCAGTAGCCCTCTTGACTGTATGATATGCTTAAAAGCTGTGAGACCAATGCTTGCAGCCGGATCTCTGAATTTCCTACCGGCAGCCCTTCCGATGGAATGACACTAGAAAGGATGACGTTTGGGTGACCTTTCCTGGTATGAAGTTCTTCAAAATGACTCACAAGCTAAATTGAATGTTACATGGCACTTACACATGCATAATGTGAAACGTTTGCACAAAACGACTTGGACAATGGGCAGGAGATTAGTCAGGTTCCAGAACAGGAGGAGGTTCCCTTCCCATCAACACCCTCCAAAATATTGACCTTCTCTACCTTTAGTGGGTGTACTCAGTAGGAATACTGGGTCTGTTGGCACACTTTGTCCTGCTTCTAGAGGGGAGAGAAAGAATTAAGTTGGCCCATCTTTCTCAGAAAGGCCGCACCCCTCTGCCTGAATGATGCCACTTCATATTTCAGTTAGATTGAATGCTCCCCCACTCCCATGTAAAATTGACTTGTTGGGGGAGGCTACCAGCTGCTGGACTGGAACTATTTCCCTTGATATGGTAGTTTTCTATGTTCAGGGATTTTTCATTATTATTATGAAGGAGCATTCATTCCTGTGAGCCTCCACTGGCAACCTAAAAGAATAAAAGCATTGGTAGTTTTGACCATTAGAGCAGCCATGTCTGAGTAGGAAATAATAATTAAAAAAACAAAACACCATCAGCAACAGCATGACACCTTTTCTGGAAAAAAAAATCAGTCTCCTCTAGGAATCTGCAAGAGCTCTATGATTTTACCATAGAGTTTTCAGTGATTCCTAGAGAGTTGTGACATCACTCCTGGTTTCCCCAGAAGTGATATCACACTGTCACTGATGGCATGATCCAGTGCCCTGCCCCCAGTCTCCCACTGGTTGCCTGGCAACCCTAAAGCACCCTACCAGCAATGTAATAGCAGACACTATATATTAAAAAGACAGTGCCTTTTCTACAGTGGTACTACAGCTATTTCATTATTTATTTATTTATTTAGAATTTTATACCTGCTTCTCCAAAGACCTACTTGAGGTAGCCTGTAATAAAACAAAACCATTAGAACCCTTAAATGCAAAACAAAGTAATTAAACAAGCCACTAAAAACAAGCTGACAACATTAAAACAACAAAACTATCAAATGCCCTCCCCAAAGCATGTTCATCTGATGATCACTGTATTTAAGGTGCTAGATCAATGCTGTTTGCTCATACTTTTAACAGAGTGGCTGATTTTGCACTAGAGCTGCCTCAATGTTGCGCCGCCATTTGCCCTGATACTATTGGTCAATTTCACACCCGAAGCTGTGGGGCTGCATTTGACCCGCGGCTTCGCCCGATTTCCTCAGCAGTTTCATGATCCTCAAAAAACAGGATCACGAAACTGTGGGGGAAATCGGGCGAAGCCGCGAGTCAAAATGCAGCCCCGCAGGTATTAAATCGTGGGATTTTTTTATTTTTGATACATTGACCGAGTTGGAGCACCCCCATTCTGAAACCAAGAAATCTTATTTTGTTAAGAAATGGTCATCTTTTATTTCTTCAATCTTAGGACATACTAATGTTTTAAACCTGAAAGCAACATCTTTATCTGATGTGAATATGTTTATATCCTTTTGAAATCAGACTAAAGAATGTTATATATATATATATACAGAGAGAGAGAGAGAGAGAGAGAGATACACATATGCACACACTTTTCCTACAGATAATGGACTATAATCAATAAATAATGTTATCTTCTCTCTACAATTCCCAAAACCAACATCGGCAAATATTTTCCTCACTCTTTCAGCAGCTGCTACAAAGCTGGTCACTTTACATTGGTTAGAAAATTGAATATATTTTTTTAGTTTAACCGTCAATGCGGACTAGGCCCTTGTAGCCTCCAAGCTCAGTTTATGCTTGTGCACCACTACATCATAAAAACACCTCCAAACTAAAAGTAAATCCAAATTAGATATCATAAAATCAGCTCAGTAAATCTTCCAAAACTGGACTACATTTGGATCAATGTGTGAACATATTAAGATGGTTTAGACCAAGTCAAACCATTAATACCATCCAGCTCAGTACTGTCTACTTAGCCTGGCAGCAGCTTTTCCAGGGTCTCAGGCAGATATGGGGGTCGCCAAATGCCTATACCTTGAGACCCTTTAACTGGAGATGCCAAAGGCTGGACTTAGACTTTCCAAATGTACAGCAGATGTTTCACTGAGCCACGAGCCCTCTTTGGAGTCAGAAGTCAATATATCATTACAATAAAGCAAATAACATTTCAGTCTCCATATATTTTTCTCTTACATGAGGAGAATTAGTGCATTATGTAGGACCAACTGGTGCATTATGCATAGCCAGTTTGGTGTAGTGGTTAAGACCACGGACGCTAATCTGGGAGAACCAGGTTTGATTCCCCACTCTTCCACATGCAGCTGCTGGCGTGACCTTGGGTCAGTCACAATTCTCTCAGAGCGGTTACCAACTCTTCGCGACCCCATGGACCAGATCACGCCAGGCCCTCCTGTCTTCTGCCGTCCTCTGAAGTCTGCCCAATTTCATGTTCATTGAATCTATGACACTGTCTAACCATCTCATCCTTTGCTGTCCCCGTCTTTCAATCTTTCCCAGCATCAGGGTCTTCTCCAGTGAGTGCTCCCTTCTCATTTGGTGGCCAAAGTATTTGAGCTTCAGTTTCATTATCTGGCCTTCCAGGGAACAGTCAGGGTTGATTTCTTTTAGGATTGACTGATTTGATCTTCTTGCAGTCCAAGGGACTCTCAAGAGTCTTCTCCAGTACCATAGTTCAAAAGAATCTATTCTTCGGCGCTCGGCCTTCCTTATAGTCCAACTCTCGCAGCCATACATGACTACTGGGAATACCATTGCTTTGACCATGCGGACTTTTGTTGGCAGGGTGATGTCTCTAC
>NW_015174359.1:164466-164641 GCF_001447785.1 Gekko japonicus
GTTTTTGTCCTTTATCATGGCTATCTTTGCATGGAACGCTCCCTTGATTTCTCCAATTTTCTTGAAGAGATCTCTAGTCCTTCCCATTCTATTGTTTTCCTCTATTACTTTGCACTGTTCATTCATTATCTCTCCTTGCTGTTCTCTGGAAGTCTGCATTCAGTTGGGTAAATCT
>NW_015174359.1:164762-164889 GCF_001447785.1 Gekko japonicus
CCTGTACAATGTCACGAACCTCCGTCCATAGTTCTTCAGGCACTCTATCTATCAAATCCAGACCCTTGAATCTATTCTTCACCTCTACTGTATATTCATCTGGGATGCGATCTAGGTCAAACCTGAA
>NW_015174359.1:165079-166130 GCF_001447785.1 Gekko japonicus
TTATTAATTATTAAATTTATACCCCGCCCTTCCCCGTGGGGCTCAGGGTAACTTACAAGGCAAGAGAAAACTTGCTAATAAAACATCAATACTATAATACATCATATACAATTTAAAATCCATTTAACATTAAAGTGCTCAAAACTCTGTTAAAGAGCACAAAACTCTGTTAACCTTTGCCCTGCTTCATTTTGCTTTCCAAGGCCAAACGTGTCTGTTATTCCGGTTACCTTCTGACTTCCTGCTTTAGCATTCCAGTCCCCTATGATGATGAGGACATCATTTTTTGGTATTAGTTCTAGGAGGTGTTGTAAGGTGTTATAGCTCTTCATAGAAGAATGAAGAGTGGGGTATAAATCTAATCTCCTCCTCCTCCTCTTCTTCTTCAATATATTTTTCTCCACAGTTGAATACCCCCCCCCCCAGGAAATTATTCAAGTAATGAAAGGCACTACTGGGGAGGGGGTTAACTTGAAGTAATTCATGTGTGCAATCTAAAAACTAGGAAATGTCCGATTTGGCCTTCACTGGAAAGGAAGTAAGAAAGCTGTCTCTGAGACTACTGTGTTGAATGTAACAAAGAGTTTTAGATAATTGTTCTAATTGTTATGGAGCAATTTTTTGCGCTTCCATTTATATTTTGAACTGGACTCGAGATTATATTTTTGTATACTTCTGCTGTTGCTATAATGTCAAATGTGACAAGCTTCACAACCATGTATCATACCTGTTCTACTAGTTATTTAGAAATAAAGGATATTTTGTTGTTGTTAAAGGAGAAAGGAAAATTAAATAGATTTTTTAAAGAATTCACCTGGTGTCAGTTATTTTTGGCAACAAAGTCTTTCGTATTCACTTCATGAGAATGTTCTTAATTGGAGCCGATTTGATTTTTTTTTTATTTACTTGAGATCATTAGACCAGTCTCCATTTACAGAAAACAAATACATTTGTAAAAAAAAATCATAGAATAAATAAATGTATGCAGTGTTTCTCATTTACATTTTCTCTCTCAGTTCAGCCCTTTGGAGTCCTGCTCCTCACACTCTTT
>NW_015174359.1:166141-175363 GCF_001447785.1 Gekko japonicus
TCTTTCATTAGCTTATTTAGATAGGAGAATTTATGAACCACTTTTTCAATAACAAAGAATCTCAGGATGAGCAACCACAGGGGAAACAAAACGCAAGAGAGAATCAACAAAAATTAGTCAATGTAAACAAACATTAGGGATGCCAGCCTCCAGGTGGGACCCCCCCCCTCCGAATTACAGCTCATCTCCAGACTACCGGGATCAGTTCCCCTGGAGAAAGTGGATGCTTTGGAGCAGGGGTGTCAAACATAAGGTCCAGGGGCCAGAACTGGCCCGTCTGGAGCTCTTATGCAACCCACAAGCAACTAGTGCAGGGGAGGGAAGACTGCTCAGGGGGAGTGGGTGGAGCCACTCTGATTGTGGCTTCAGCATGGCAGAACAACCTTGTCTGCAGCAGTCAGCAGTCAAGCAGTGTGGGGGTGTCTGCCCAGTGCTGCGCCACTGGCTCTCCAGTCTGCCTATATGGGTTTTCCTTTACACACACACCCAGTCCATGGGGCCTTGCAGTGAGGATACACCAACTCAGAGCTTACCAGTCCTTTATACAGTTTATATCTCCAGTACCTAATATTATGTTTATGCCACACATGGTCTGGCCCGACAAAGTGACATTTGTGTCAGATCCGGCCCTTGTAACAAATGAGTTCGACACATCAGCTTTGGAGGGTGGACTCTGTGACATTGTACCCCACTGAGGTCCCTGTCCTCCCCAGGCTCCATTCCCAAATCTCCACGAGTTTCCCAACCTGGATCTGGCAACTCTACCCCTCCAGTCCCCACCGTTGGCCAGGAGGGACCCAGTAACCCTAACAAACCTGCATGACAGAGGAACACTCTGTGCTCAATAGGAAAAGGCTTGTATTTTTTTAACCATTCCTTTTGAAAACTTGAATATGATCTATTATCATTTTTGAGTATTCATTAAGATTGTTGGAAAATACATGCATACACAAACTCAGACCGAGAAGTGTATCCTAGGGATGCCAGCCTCCAGGGGGGAACTGGTGATTCCCTGGAATTACTGCTCATTTCCAGACTACCGAGATCAGTTCCCCTGGAGAAGATAGCTGTATTGAAGGGTGGACTCAATGACCCCACTGAGATCCCTGTCCTCTCCAGGCTCCATGCCCAAATCTCCAGGAGTTCCCCAACCTGGACCTGGCAACTGTAGTTCATCCCCTTCCCTGTTAATTACTCTCCAAGGCATATACCTTAAATGGAGGAAGGGAGGCAACCTCTCTTTAAAACAAAGATGGGTTGAGTCCAGGAGGAAGCCTGTTAGAGTTGCTATGTGGGTCCCCCCCTGGCCACCAGTGAGGGATGGGGAGGGGGAGGGTTGCCAAATCCAGGCTGGGAAATGCCTGTTGATTTGGGGATTGAGTCTGGGGAGGGCAGGGACCTCAGTGACTTCAGTGGGACACAATACCATAGAGTCCACCCTCCAAACCATGCCTTTTCTCCAAGGGAACTGGTTTCTGTAGCCTGGAAATGAGCTGTAATTCCAGGGGATTCCCCAAGTCCCCCCTTGAGGCCAGCAACCCTAGAGCCTGCCCCCAGGGCCAGGCCTACCCCCAGTCTTACAGGAGCCACCCCCAGAGTTACTTGGAAGCCATGGGATCTCACTGTGGCAGCAACTGAGAAGCCTGCCAGGAAGGCAGCCCAAAGGAAGATTGCTGCCACAGCAGAAACACAGAACAAAGCTTGAGTCCAGTGGCATCTTTAAGACCAACAAAGTTTTATTTAAAGTGTAAGCTTTCATGTGTAAAGCACACTTCTTCAGACAAATGGAACACAATCTCAAGGATTACTTATAGGAAAAAAGAGGGTGGGGGCAGCCATTAGGAGGAGCCTCTCAGAGCCAAGGCGCATATGCAGAGTTGAAGCTAGATCAGGTGGCCGTAAGAGCAAGGGATAGCACCAAATTAGCATGTCAATGCAAGAGTTAACAAAAAGATGTGAGAGTGAAGCTAGAGTCCAACAGTACCCTGTCATGACAGGGCCAGTGGGACAAGGCAGAGAGGGAGAGTTTACAGTCCAGTCCAAGAGTGAAGCCAGAGAGATCAAAAGAGTCCGAGCAAAAGTCCCAATCACACAAAGTCAAGCCATAGTCAAACGTTACCGATAGTCAGAGTCCAAACAAGCCAGTATTGTAGTCAGGAAGCGTAGCCGAGGATCAAGAGCTAGAGGAGTCGTCAAAACGCGGACTGGAATCAGGAATCGGGAAATCAACCAGGAGCCAAACAGAGTCAGAGGTGCAGAGCTTCTGGTCCAACGGACAAGTTTGCCAGCACAGCTTGCTAGCAGCCAGCGGTCTGTTCAAATAGCGTGCTGGGTCGTTATCTCATTAGCACAGCTTCGCAAAGTCCTTGATTCTGTTAGTAATCTGGGCTTAATGATCGCCAGCCACGCAAGCGTGCCTCCTTGTGCCTGGTTGCTAAATCCCGGCGTCTCTGATTCTTCAGCCAGTCAACAGGTGGCGGAGAATCGGGTGGCGTGTTGCTGGGGCCAGGCATTGCCCGATCGGCTTCAGGTGCAAACTGTCCTGGGATTTGGCATTCATCCTCCCTGGCACTTAGGTTTGGTGAGTGCTCTCGTGCTTCTGATGATGTTAAAGGCACGGAGTCCTCAGTTTCAGAGCTCCCAGGCACCGGGTCGGGTACAGGCATGACATACCCTGTAGACAAACCAAGCTCCACCCTGTGTTCAGAAACACAGACGTGCCGTTTGATCTGGGGTCGTCAAATTTTAGCAACAGATTTTATATACACGATCACACAGTCAACATCTGCCTCCCCCAGCCGTTAGTTTCTGGCTCAAAACAGCTTTAACCCAGAGTATTTTGTTACCAGGTGCCAAAGTGGTGTTTTCTCAGCTCTCCCATTTAAAGCCGCATTTTTTCCCTGTGTGATCGCTCCTCTGGTGTCAAGCCACTTCTGGTTTAAATCCCCTCCCTGCTCGAAAGCTGCCCAAGGTTTCCGCTTTTCGCCCACCATTTTTTAATGCTTTGGTGGTGTGTGAATAGGCGGACCTCCACTACCGTGTTTAGAAAACTGACATTTAAGTAGTCACTTGTTCGGGATCTCACGGAGGCCATTTTGGGGTCAAACTTTTAAAGGGAAGTCTTTTGTTGGAGGGGTTGGATTGATCTGCCCTGGTGGTTCTGTGCATGCGCCATGATAGTTCCCCCCCATTCTATGGAGGGGTGCCTATGAGCATGCGCAAACTGAGAAAAAAAAAATTAAAAACTGCCAATGCACGCATTGGTAGTGTAGATGCGGGGGAGCGACGTGACTGCGTGGTGAGGTGGGATAAGGGAGGTAAGTGTGATCATGATTATCCAGATCAAATATAGAACCGGAGCAGTTTAACCCGCTCTCAGCACACTGTCTGACCACACCCAGTTAGTGCCTGTTAAGGCCCCAATACAAGAGACAACAATGATGGCAGCAGCTGCAGAAAGCAACACAGTTTGGGTCTTTTAGGAACCCAGACCGATTCCCCACAAGCAGCTGTGCCACCCTCGCTCTTCCGTTTCCCCTGGTTGCATTGGTCAATTTCACACTATTTGCTGAGCAGCCACATTTTGACCCACATCTCCCCCTGATTTCCTCTGCATCTTCTTGATCCTCAAAAAAAATAAATCCTCAAGGAGCTGCGGTGGCTCAAGTGGTTAAGATGCTGAACTGCAGGCTGTGGATGGTCAGTAGTTCAGCAGTTCGAGACCCGGGTTGCCGCATGACGGAGTGAGTTCCCGTCTCTAGTTCCAGCTCCTGCCAACCTAGCAGTTCGAAAGCAAGAAATTGCAAGTAGATAAAGAGGTACCACTTCGGTGGGAAGGTAACAGCGTTCCGTGCACCTTGGTGTTTAGTCATGCCGGCCACATGACCACGGAAACGTCTTCGGACAGCGCTGGCTCTTCGGCTTTGAAACGGAGATGAGCACTGCAACCCTAGAGTCGGACTCGACTGGCTTTCGAGCAAGGGAACCTTTACCTTTACCCCAAGGACAGTAAGATAGATGCCAGGTGACTCTCCAAGGAAAGGGTGCTCCAAAGGCAAGGTGCCAACACTGAAAAATCTCTGTCTCTGGACACCAACCTCCTTAACTCTACAGGCAATGGCACAGATAGTAGAACATGGAAATAGTTTAGGAAGGTGGTCGTGTCCATCTGCAGTGGAAGAGCTGGAGTCCAGTAGCACCTCAGAAACCAACAAGATGTCCAGGTTATCAGTTTTCAAGAGTCAACACCCCTTTCATCAGAGGAGACAAAGGGAGCACCAGCTCTCAAAAGCTTATACCTCGATAATCGTGTCGGTCAGGGGCTACTAGACATGAACCTAGGACTTGGGAAGAGGATCGTGTGGGCTTCACAGTACAGGAAGAGGCAGACCTTCTCGCAGCCTTGCCCAAAGCTATGTATGGCCCTAAATGTAGAAACCAGCATTAGGGTTGCCAGCCACTGTCCAGGGCAGGGGTCATTTCCTGCAGGAGCGCACAGGAGCAGAGCTCCGGCAGTAAGGAGCCCAGGGGGCGGGCACATGCAACAACCCCCACCCCCTGCTCCCAGCAGCCCTCAGTTGGGCCACGAGGAGCAAGAAGCAGCCAGGTAAGTTGCAGAGCCCCCCCCGGCCCGCCTTCAGGTATAAGCTCTCCCTCCTCTGCGAGGGCAAATCTGCACCCCCCCCCCCTAGCTACCAATCCAAAACAGTCCAGTGGCACCTTTAAGACCAAGTTTTATTTAGGTACAAGCTCTCCCTTCTCTGCGAGGAGACACCAAATTTCAGACACCAAATGACACTAGCAGGGATTGGTAATGAGAGAAGAAACTTATGTCTCCATTCATTCCAAATTCATTCCTTTTGGTTCATTTTTCGTTTCCCCTGGCCCCCCCCCCCCCATAGCTAGCAATCCAAAACTGTCCAGTGGATCCTGAGCGGTGGGTGTTGCATTCTGACATACTTCCGGTGATGCCAGGGGTGTGTGGCATATGCAAATTAGTTATGCTAATAAGTTATGCTAATGAGCTCCTGTACCTCTTTTTCTACGAAATGACCCCTGGTCCAGGGAGAACAGAACTGAATCTCTCCTTGGCATTTATTTGTGCTATATATGGCTCAAGTTCAAACCATTCACACTCATCAGGAAAGTTTGTAACCTCTCAAAAGATACAGACTGAAGCATTCCACACAAGACGTTTACCCGGTCAAACACTTGATTTTCTGTTAAATAAAAACCTGTCAGTTCACCAGATGGACCACAACTTACTTGAGCTATAGGTCAATCATATAATTGTTGAATCAAAAATAGGAGATGCTTATCAATAAGGGATTTCTTCATTTTATCCCATAATCCAGTGGTGTCAAACATATGGCCTGTGGGCTGGATCTGGCTCTCTGCTGCTTCCTGCTTCCTGTTTCCTGCATTGCAGCTCCTTTTGCCGAGTTTCTCCTATTTCCTCCTTTGCAGAGGACAAAAAGAAAGCCAAGCCTCCCTTCTCTCAATTGGCTGAGGCCTCCTCTAGGGAGGGAGGGGAAAGGAAAGAGCCAGAGAGAGAGAGAGAGAGAGAGAGAGTGTCCCATGGCACCTTTAAGACCAACAATGTTTTATTCCAGATATAAGCTTTCAGAGAGAGAGTCCCAGGGCACTTGGAGAGATCCCCCTTTTCAGTATTAACAGATGGGGACGGAGGAAACCTAAGAGCACAGTTTGCATTCTTTATTAGTGGAAGGCAGCAAGAGTCCTGTAGCACCTTAATGACTGACAAAATTAGCAGCAAGGTAGGAGCTTTCATGAGTCACTGCTCACTTCTGCAGATACAGCTACAATGTGAGTCCATCTGTCCTTATATCTTGGAGAGTGAAGTAATTTCAGACACCAAATGACACTAGCAGGGATTGGTAATGAGAGAAGAAACTTATGTCTCCATTCATTCCAAATTCATTCCTTGAGCTTCATTATCAGTTGCAATTCAGCAGTCTCTCTTTCTAATCTCCCTTTGAAATTCCTTTGTAGGAGAACTGCTACTCTTAGGTCAGCAACTGAATGTCCTGGAAGGTTAAAATGTCCCCCCACTGGTTTTTGAAAGTTGCAGTGTCTAATAGCAGTAGAAAGACTGAGGGTGCGGTTACACTGTCCCTTTGATTGGGATTCGCCGCTGTTTCCTCCCGCATTTAAAGTTTCTGTTTACATGCGCCAATCCGCCTCCTGCACCAAAGCAGGCTCTCACTCTCGCATTACTCTCGCAATACTCGCGGGTTTTCCTGACCCCGGGAAAATCAAGTACTTTCCTGGCTCTCGCACTTTGAATGCGCGATTTCGCCTATATGGACAGCCCTCTTTCGCAATGATTGCGAAAGGTTTGCAAATAGGGCCATCTGACCACTCTCTGGGTTTTTGGTTTTTTTTAAAGCTTCCGGTTTCAGCGCATGGGCATACATGCGCTTAAGAAATTTATTTTTTAAAAAACAAAAGGCAGTGCTTACGGCATCCTGGTGGAGGCAGGAATGAGAGGTGGGGGCTCCAGCAGCCTGGCAAGCAGGTGGTGGAGATGGCGCCCGAGCAGCATGTTAAAGCGTCCGCACCGTGCGCCTTCCTGCTGGCCCAGAAGCACCAGGAGAAGGCGTGCCAGGCCGGCGGCGACTAGGCCGATGGCAAGGATGGCCCCATAGCCACCCAGGAGCAGCTGCTGCCGTTGCCAGATGGGGACGCGGGCGAGGGGGACAGCGAGCAGCCGGTAAGAGGGATGGCTCTTGAGGGGTGGTGTAGACATGCAAAACCAGAACAAAATATTCCCGTTTAAATTAAAGCGGGAACAAGATGCATTTACAGTGCCGTGTGACCCGAGCCTGAGAGTCCAGTAGCACTTTAAAGACTAACAATATTTGTGGCAAGGGGTGAGCTTCTCACTGCTCACCTCTTCAGACTTATTTCCATTTATTCTTTGCATCTTCCTGGACTGAATCCTCCTGTACCAAACTGTGACCTAGGTTCCCAGTCTCATTACCAATGCTGAGATCTCAAAGCCTACTAACCCTCTGCATATCACACCTGATCCAATCATGCCTGCTATTGCCATTTGGCATCTGAAACCATCTTTATAAAGTTTATATCTCCAGTACCTCATGTTACATTTTATGGCACATATGGCCTGACTCGACAAAGTGACATTGATGTCAGATCCAGCCCTTGTAACAAATGTTGTCCATGCCAAGCCTAAGAATTGCAGATGACACACTTCCTGACAAACACGAGACTTTGTTAGAACTGGGCAGGAAGGAGAGTTTGTTTTAATTGAAGAAGTAGGAAAGAAACAAAGCCAGAGTTACTGACTATTGCATCAACTAACATTTGGTACTGTTCTGCTAGTCATCAGTAACATATTAAAAACATTAAATTCCAAACAGGATTCTGATCCTTATCAAAATGATCCAGTAAAATGACAAATTAAATTTATGGCACTTTCAAGCTGCCAACAAGTGAGATACATCTCTATTCATGCCATATTGTGTTAGTTTCCAAAGCCTGTGTTTCAACATAATTGTCTGTGGGGCCTAAATACAGAATGGAAATAGACGTGAGTGAATTTCCTTATTTTGTTTTTGTGTTTTTGTGTTTTGGTTCTCTGTTTTCAATGATAGCCTTGTAGATTTCTTTGGACTGCATAATTTGCACTACATGTTGCACAATTTTATTACCCAATTTATATGTTCATCATACGTCATACAAACATCTAGTGTGTGCATATAAATAATCCTGATTTATTAGTGAACAAATTCATGGTGAAAAATACGGTGCAAGGAAACAAAAAATATTTTTAAAGGACCACCACTTTGATTCTAACAAGGGAGAAGGAAGAATCAAAATGGTGATTTTTGAGTCAAAAACAGTTGTGAGAAAGTAGTCCAAAAGATTTTACTGTCATTCCTGTGCTTGCCAGGAAGTGTGTCATCTGCAATTCTTAGGTATGGCATGGACAATATTTATCTAATAACCCTTGTTATGTGTGTTAGAATATAGTGGGTAAGATGGCAATGTATGAAGAACTGATGTTTCGTTAATTCAGGGGTCACTAAACTCATTGAGCTTCTGGGCTCTCATGGGAGATGGAACCAATCAGAAAGGGCCAGCTCTTTGCAAATGGGTGCTCCCTGAAGACACAGGTGATGCGTCATGGGCTGTTCTGAAGCACATCTCACACTAGTGAGGCAGAGGAAAGCCACAACTGGATCTTTGCTTTAGGGAAGAAAGAAATAGACACCAGAGAACACATTGGTGAGCACCATGGTACCCATGGATACCATGATGGATATCACTGTGTTGTTATTTTTGACAAAAAAGACACGGAGAGGCTCTGCTGTCTAATTTCTGACTGGTCTGTTTCTCAAATACTCTGCATAGAAGCAATTTGTCAAAGGCGAGTTGTTGTGAGTTAAAACTCCCCCCCCTGCCAAAAAAACCAACCCTGAATCTGAATTTGAAGAACACTCTATTATCATTTAAATCTTTAAAAGTCTCCCTTTATTTTATGTGTAAAGAGCTACCTTTGTTGTGAACTGAAGCTGGAGACCTCTGCAGGACCAAGACAAATCACTCCTGTCGCCAATGAAATATTTCCCAAGCTATTTGGGAAGAGAGAGGGGAAAGGTGGACTGTGCGAATACATTAAACAGACATACCTCCTGCCAACTAGGAGTTTGCAAGTCAAGCTCCTATCAGGCCCTGACAGGGCCGGGCATGCCTGGACTTGTCCAGGCACAAATACCTAAAGCTTCAGACCTAAAGACAATGGGCAAATAGGATCCTAGCCAGGCCCAATGAAAGGGCTAGGTCCTGGCCAAGAGGCCAATAGGTCTCTTGGTTACTGTAAATAGCCTATCGGGAGTGGGGGTGTGGTTGGTGGTTGGTCTCTCAGAAGGAATATAAGCCGGCCTGCGAGCCGGTTAGTTGTCTTTGTTCCTGACTGAATAAAGGTATGCTTAGCTGAAATCACTCTCCGTATGCATACTTTTCACTGGCGACGAGGATGGGATCCACGACCCCATGAACAAAGACCCGGACGCCAACACGAGCACCGCACCGAGCCCTGACGCCGAGACCTCCGGGAACCGCGCCGCTTCGCATCCCAGCTCTCCGGCAACTGCTCCTCGCTCCGCTCCCGGCTCCGCGCCGCACCCTGCTGACCCCGAGAGCAGCAGCGCCCCTCTCAACGCTCCAGACGCCGCC
>NW_015174359.1:175563-175683 GCF_001447785.1 Gekko japonicus
GTCCTCAAGGACTTGATCTCGCCCAAACTCACCAAGGACGAGTCATATAGCTCCTTGGTCAAGGCCCTGAACGACCATCTGGCCCCTAAACCCACGAAGTATGTGGAGTGGTTGGACTTT
>NW_015174359.1:178902-179083 GCF_001447785.1 Gekko japonicus
GGCACAAATACCTAAAGCTTCAGACCTAAAGACAATGGGCAAATAGGATCCTAGCCAGGCCCAATGAAAGGGCTAGGTCCTGGCCAAGAGGCCAATAGGTCTCTTGGTTACTGTAAATAGCCTATCGGGAGTGGGGGTGTGGTTGGTGGTGGGTTTCTCAGAGGGAATATAAGCCGGCCTG
>NW_015174359.1:179404-189539 GCF_001447785.1 Gekko japonicus
GGCCAAGAGGCCAATAGGTCTCTTGGTTACTGTAAATAGCCTATCGGGAGTGGGGGTGTGGTTGGTGGTGGGTTTCTCAGAGGGAATATAAGCCGGCCTGCGAGCTGGTTAGTTGTCTTTGTTCCTGACTGAATAAAGGTATGCTTAGCTGAAATCACTCTCCGTATGCATACTTTTCACTCCTCCAGTGTCCTTTCATACACAACAGCAAAGGGGAGACGGTGGTAAAATGGGGTTGCACTTGCCTTGTAACCACTGTTCATCAAGCGGTCTTCTGTGCAGGCACACATGGGGACTGTGCAGACACACATGGGGACTACACAATCGCAGGCCAGCTGCGCGGAAGACCTAGTGATCTTTATTAGAAGTTTCTAGATCCTGAGAGTGCTCCCCCTCCCCTCCCTGTCCAGTGTAGCCTTTCCCACCCAAAGGATCACATGATGGGAGAGGAGCAAGCATTGTTCCCTCAGTTCTCTTTGGTGCTGTAAGGACCCAGCTTCACTAGAGCAGCCCACAGCGGGGATAGGAGGGAGGGAGGGATAGGAGATATCTATCTAATACTGCTCATACGGCTATCACCTTAAGCAGAACCAATTTTTTTTTAAAAAAAGATCTCACTCAGTATCATTTCTCTTATATTTGATTATTGTGCCTATGAATTTTGCCACTGAGAGGGTGACACAATCATTTGTGTCCAATAGTAGCCATGACACCTGGGCTCACACATCTAGCAATTCCGTATCTTTAAGCAAAGGGGTGACTAAATTAGCCCTCAACTCATTGAGTATAGGGCACTCCATGATAATATGTTCAATGGTTTTGATTCTATCATATCAGCATCTGCATGTTCTGTTAGAGTATGATGATTATAGCTGCCCTCCAAAACCAGCAAGGGAAGAATGTTCAGTCTTGCCAAAGCAAAAGCTCTTCTTAGTTTTGGGACTGTCAATTGATAAAAATATTTTGGCAGTTGCACTGGGAGGGAAATTCCCAAATGGAGTGTTGAACATACTCTGTGTGCCCTAATAGGTGTACTTCTAACATCCAACTTCCTTACACAATTTTTAATTTGTCTTATAATGTCTTTAGTTTCTGCATTCTTAATCATGTCACTTGTTATTCCTAGGCATTTCATTTTCTTTTCCTTGGTGCAAAAGGAGAGCCGCTCACCAGCTGGGGAAGAGGTCCCTTCTGAGGGCACATTCCCCTTATCCTCAGCATGGTGCCCTGTTTCCCCTAGACCCTCATGCTCCCTGACAGCAGCGGGGCTGCCAGATCCAGAGTGGGACGAAGCTAACAAGTCCCCGAGAGTCTTTTCTGTGTGCCTAGCTGACTGTCTCTGCTTCTCCAGGTCAGCCACCTTGGCCTCAAGGGAGCACACACGTTCCCTGAGAACCAGGAGCTCCTTGCACCGAGGACACACCCAAGACTTCTGCCCAGTGGGCAGATAGTCATACATGTGACACTCCGTGCAAAACACTGGATAGCCCCCAACCCCCTGCTGGCATTCTGGCTTCATAATTCTTTTAAAATAAATAAATATAATCCCCCTTTTAAACCCTTGGTATTTATGTGGTTTTTGTTATCAAGTCAAATTATTTTACGGGAAAGACAAAGAGCCTAGGGCCTTGTCTTTCTGGCTCTTTTTGGGCTTCTTACAGAGCCCCTAGTCTAAGAGCCACAGGCAAAGAGCCCTTTAGCTCGCCCTTCGGCTCGTGCCAGAGGTGCTTCCTTAAATAGAGGCCACCAAGGAACCATCCCTGAGTAGGGTGGGAGGGGGGCTCTTGGTAGTGGGTGATTCGATCCTTAGGCAGGTAGACAGCTGGGTGGCGAACCCGCGTACTGACCGTATGGTGACTTGCCTGCCTGGTGCGAAGGTAGCGGACATTACGCGTGTTTTAGATAGGCTGGTAGATAGTGCTGGGGAGGAGCCAGTGGTCGTGGTGCATGTCGGCACCAACGATGTGGGGAAATGCAGTCGTGAGGTCCTGGAGGAGAAATTTAGGCTCCTGGGCAGGAAACTTAGGTCCAGGACCTCCAAGGTAGCCTTCTCAGAAGTGTTACCTGTTCCACGCGCAGGGCCGGAGAGACAGGCAGAGATCAGGAGTCTCAATGCGTGGATGAGACGATGGTGTAGGGGGGAAGGGTTCAGGTTTGTTAGGCACTGGGATACTTTTTGGAACAAGAGGGAGCTGTACAGGCGAGACGGTCTCCACTTGTCCCGAGAAGGAACCAGGCTGCTGGCACTTAAAATCAAAAAGGTGGCAGAGCAGCTTTTAAACTGAATATTGGGGGAAAGCCGACAGGAGATGAAAAGTCTCTGGTTCGGGTTGGCTCATCTGAGAGAGGTGAGGGGGTACCGGTTGCTTTTCTACAGGGAGGTGGATTGAAATTGTCCACAGAGGCCATGGCTGGTGACATGGACTGCCGGACAACGACTCGAGATAGCAAGAGGAAGGATGCAGGCTTAACTTGTAAGGGAAATTACAGCTGTTTCTATACAAATGCTAGAAGTGTCCGAGGTAAAATCGGGGAGTTGGAGTGCTTGGTGTCGGAGGGAAAAATAGACATTGTGGGTATTTCTGAAACTTGGTGGGATGAGGAAAATCAGTGGGACACAGTGATTCCCGGTTATATATTATATCGGAAGGATAGGGGGGGAAGGGTTGGAGGTGGGGTAGCTCTGTATGTCAGAGAGGGTATAAAGTCTAGAAAGATTGAGAGGCTAAGTGAATTGGATTCGCTTCTGGAAGTTCTATGGGTTGAAATAGGGGGGCCAAAAGGAAACTTAACACTGGGAGTTTGTTATCGCCCACCAGATCAAAAGATAGAGGAGGATTATAAAATGATGAATGCCTTAAAGATAGCAACTAGACAAAAACACTGTGTAATAATAGGTGATTTTAACTACCCACACATTGATTGGGTCAATATGTGTTCTAGCCGGGAAAAAGAGATTGAGTTTCTAGACACTCTAAATGACTGTGCTATGGAGCAGATGGTCACGGAACCTACCAGGGGAGAGGCGATCCTTGATTTGGTCCTAAGTAACACTCAAGACCTGGTGAGAGATGTAAAAGTGATTGCACCGCTTGGAAACAGTGATCATAATGTTGTTGAGTTCATCATTTGTACAAATAGAGAATTGGCCAAAAAGACTCACACAACCATTTTTAACTTTAAAAGGGGTAATTTCTCTGATATGAGGGGACACGTGGGGAGGAAACTGAAAGGAAAAGTAGAAAGGGTCAAAACAATTGGGGAAGCTTGGGATCTATTTAAAACTACGATCCTAGAAGCTCAAAAAATATATATTCCGCAGGTTAGGAAAGGCACAAACAGGTATAGGAAAAAGCCTGCATGGTTAACAAACAGAGTAATGGAGGCTGTAAAAAGTAAAAAGAATTCCTTTAAGCAGTGGAAAGCTAGTCACAGTGAGGCTGATAAAACGGAACACAGGCTATGGCAAATAAAATGCAAGTCTGAGGTCAGGCAGGCAAAAAGGGAATATGAGGAGCATATAGCAAAAAACGTAAAAACCAACAATAAAACTTTCTTCAAATACATTAGAAACAGGAAACCAGCCAGGGAGGCAGTGGGGCCCTTGGACGACCAAGGGGTAAAAGGAGTATTGAAGGATGATAGGGAAATGGCTGAGAAGCTAAATGCATTTTTTGCCTCCGTCTTCACTGTGGAAGATGAGAAGTGCTTGCCCACTCCAGAACCACTGATTTCAGGAGGGGTGTTGAAAGACCTGAGTCAGATTGAGGTGACGAGAGAGGAGGTCCTAAAACTGATAGACAACTTAAAAACTGAAAAATCACCAGGCCCAGATGGCATACATCCGAGAGTTCTGAAAGAACTCAAATGTGAACTTGTAGATCTCCTGACAAAGATATGTAATCTTTCCTTAAAATCTGCCTCCATTCCTGAGGATTGGAAGGTAGCTAATGTCACTCCCATCTTTAAAAAGGGTTCCAGAGGAGATCCGGGAAATTACAGGCCAGTCAGTCTGACGTCGATACCGGGTAAATTGGTGGAAACCATTATTAAGGAAAGAATTAGTAGGCACATAGATGAACAAAACCTATTGAGGCAGACTCAGCACGGTTTCTGTAAGGGAAGATCTTGTCTCACTAACCTGTTAGTGTTCTTTGAGGGGGTGAACAAACATGTGGACAAGGGGGATCCAATAGATATTATTTACCTTGACTTCCAGAAAGCTTTTGATAAAGTTCCTCATCAAAGGCTCCTAAGTAAGCTCAAAAATCATGGGATAGAAGGACAAGTCCTTTTATGGATCAAAAACTGGCTAGTTCATAGAAAACAGAGAGTGAGTGTAGGTGGGCAATTTTCTCAGTGGAGGGTGGTAAGCAGTGGGGTACCGCAGGGATCAGTACTTGGTCCACTGCTTTTTAACTTGTTCATTAATGATTTGGAGATGGGAGTAAGCAGTGAAGTGGCTAAATTTGCGGATGATACAAAGTTGTTCAGGGTGGTGAAAACCAGTGAGGATTGTGAGGCACTCCAAGGGGATCTGTCAAGGATGGGCGAGTGGGCGTCAACATGGCAAATGGGGTTCAATGTGGCCAAGTGCAAGGTGATGCACATTGGAGCCAAAAATCCTAAATATAAATACACATTGATGGGGTCTGAACTGGCAGAGACTGAGCAAGAGAGAGATCTTGGAGTTGTAGTGGATAACTCACTGAAAATGTCGAGACAGTGTGTGACTGCAATAAAGAAGGCCAATGCTATGCTGGGGATTATTAGGAAGGGTATTGAAAACAGATCAGCCAATATAATAATGCCCCTATATAAATCAATGGTGAGACCTCATTTGGAATACTGTGTGCAGTTCTGGGCACCACACCTTAAAAAGGATATTATAGCTTTGGAAAAAGTGCAGAAAAGGGCAACTCGAATGATAAAAGGGTTGGAACACTTTCCCTATGAGGAAAGGTTAAAGCGCTTAGGGCTCTTTAGCTTGGAGAAAAGACGACTGAGGGGTGACATGATCGAGGTTTATAAGATTATGCATGGGAAAGAGCAGGTAAAGAAAGAGGTACTTTTCTCCCTTTCTCACAATACAAGAACTCGTGGGCACTCCATGAAACTGCAGAGCGGTCGGGTTAGAACGGATAAAAGGAAGTACTTCTTCACCCAAAGAGTGATTAACACATGGAATTCACTGCCACAGGAAGTGGTGGGTGCTACAAGCATGGACGGCTTCAAAAGGGAATTAGATAAGCATATGGAGCAGAGGTCCATCAGTGGCTATTAGCCACAAGGTATAGCTAGGGGCTCTGGGGCAAGGGATGCCTTTTTTTTTTGGGGCTTGGGGGGGGGGTCAACAGTGGGAGGGCTTCTAATGTCCTGGCCCCACTGCTGGACCTCCTGATGGCACTGGTATTTCTGGCCACTGTGTGACACAGAGTGTTGGACTGGATGGGCCTTTGGCCTGATCCAACATTGGCGTCTCTTATGTTCTTATGTTCTTAGGGTATGGCAATGGTTGGTGGTACTTGCTCCTTTTCTAAAACCAGCCTGTTCATTTCCCAAAATGTTATTTCCTTCAACCCAAGTTTCCAACTTTTCAAGAAGCATTGCAGCATAAAGTTTTCCTATAGTAGATAGCAAGCTTACTGGATGGTAGTTCACCAGCTCCGTTGAGCACCCCTTTTTATAAATCGGAACAATTATTGCACTATGCCAGACTTTGGGCATATTTCCCATCTCATTTCAGTGCAAAAACCAGCCAAAATCTGTGCCCATCAGTCTGGGTCAATTTTGAATAGTTCTGCTGGTATTAAATTAGGCCCAGGGGCTCCCCCCCACCTTTGTTTAATTAAAGTCCTAATCTTACTTGCTGTTATCAGAGGCCATTCCTTCACACCCAATGGCAATATCAGCCCACCTTCCTGGGTATTTCTGTTTTCAGTTGTGAAAATAGAGGTTAAAAAAAGCTTCCCAGACAGTGGCTGGAATATGACAGGGTGCAGGGAGCCATGTCTGGGTTAGTGCTAAATTCTTTACCTTAGATGAAAGACGGTAAACATCTAGATGTAATAATAATTGTGCAGGATAAGGCTCTCTCTCACACACACACCAATAATCCTTCACTTTCAGGAATTCCACTCTTCTGAGTAAGTCAGCAGAAGCAACTAAATGATTTATACAAGGGAAATCTCCTTTTCCATCAAACTGTGGGCATCTATTTAGTATTATCAGATCATTCTTTAGTAATAAGGATGCAAATGTCTGCCCAATCCATTAATTTTCATGTCTTTAGATCTTCTGTAACTCATAATTGGAAAATCCTTTAACTGAGTTTTATAGCTTTTTTGGGGAAAAGTCCTAATTTCTCTCCCCAACTCTAGCATTAAAATCATTGATGAACAATGGTTACAGGTAGGCCCAACCCCATTTTCATCTTTGTGGCATCTGTCCACTCCCACATGAGAAAACAGCAAGTTCACTTACTGAGGGGGTGGGGGTGGGCTGACTTATCGGAAGAGTGACTGTAAGATTGCCTTTCCCACAGCTGCCTCATTCTGGGAATCCACACCCATGCAATAATGCCAAATAAAAGTTGAGGCCATCAACCAGGTGGCTGCATCTAGGAACAGTCATCTAGGAACAGTGTGAATCAAAAGAAGAAGAAGAGACTGGATTTATACCTCACCCTTCACTTGGAGTCTCAGAGCAGCTTACAAACTCCTTTCCCTTCCCCTCCCCACAACAGAGGCAGGTGAGGCTGAGAGAGCTCTTTCCAGAACTGTCCTTGAGAGAACAGCTCTGACAGAACTATGGCTTGCCCAAGGTCATCCAGCAGCCACAAGTGGCAGACAGGGCCCACTTGAAGGAGATCTTTCACCCGGGGAAGGGATCTAGATTCCCCTGGCCAGATTCCACAGAGTTGGATACCACACCCATCTCAGCCGATAGGGGAATCAAACCTGGTTCTCCCTGATTAGAGTCCATGCACTTAATTACTACACAGAACTGGCTCTACAGCTACTGACATTGCCTGAGTTAAAGCAGCAGAGAAACCTCTTGCTTCTCACTTACTGAAAACTCTCACTTTCTCCCATCTCCACCAAAGCAGAGAAAGGAAGAATTAAAACAGAATACAGATAAGACTATTTAAACCTAAGATTAAAACCAAATAAAATTAAACAAAACAATATTCCCTTGTACTGGAGTGCAGCCTGTAAACACCTAATCACCTAAGTACCACTTTACATGTGTGGGATTTTCTGAAAGGTGGGTCATAGCTAAGTGCACCCAGTTCTCCCACCCTGTGGACAGCAGTAGTTGCTACAAGGAAGGCTGTTTTATATGATAAAAATGACAAATCAGCCTTTGCCACAAGTTCAAAGGGTTTATACATTAATCTGGATAAGACAACAGATAAACACCACTGTGGAATCAGATGTACAGCAGGTGGATACAGATTTAGCAATCCTTTGGGGAACCTTTTGGACTCTACCGCAGAGAAGACTGATGACCCATTGACTGTGTTGTGAAAGGCTGAAATGGCAGCTCAGTGCACTTTGATAGATGAGGATGTTAGTCCCCTGTCATTTAGAGTGAGAAGGTACTCGAATATATTGGGTAAGTCACAGGCAGGGGTCATTTCGTAGAAAAAGAGGTGCAGGAGCTCATTAGCATAACTCATTAGCATAACTTATTTGCATAACTTATTTGCATATGCCACTCCCTCTGACATCACTGGAAGTGTGTCAGAAGGCAACACCCACTGCTCAGGCTCCACTGGACAGTTTTGGATTGCTAGCTATTGGGGAACGTGCAGATCTGTCCTCGCAGAGGAGGGAGAGCTTGTACCTGAATAAAACTTGGTCTTAAAGGTGCCACTGGACTGTTCTGGATTGCTAGCTATGGGGGGGGGGACGCGCAGATCTGCCCTCACAGAGGAGGGAGAGCTTGTTCCTGAAGGCAGGCCGGGGGGTGCTCTGCAACCTGGCTGCTTCTTGCTCCTTGTGGCCCAACTGAGGGCTGCTGGGAGCAGGGGGCAGGGCTTCTTGCATGTGCCTGCCCCCTGGGCTCCTTACTGCTGGAGCTCCGCTCCTGTGCGCTCCCGCAGGAAATGACCCCTGGTCACAAGTAATTGGTGAGATTCACCATTACCTTGCCCATTATGCAAATTTCATTAATTTTGGCTCATACAACATATGTGTGGAAGGCCTATGAGAGGCAATCATAATTTCTGTGACCCTTTGTGAAAAAATTTCTAAGGCAGGATCAACCAAGCTGTTAGGACCAGAGACCTTACTTCAGGGTGGCAGACAGGGCCCACTTGAAGGAGATCTTTCACCCGGGGAAGGGATCTTGATTCCCCTGGCCAGATTCCACAGAGTTGGATACCACACCCATCTCAGCCAATAGGGCACAAGGCGCATGCAGGTGGTCCTGTCCATTTTCAGCTTGGCCACTACCTTGTGTAGGATTCCAAATGGAGGGAATGCACAGAAAAGGTGACCATTCCAGAGCAATTCAAACACATCCCCAAGCAAACCACAGTCCACCACCTCTCAGGAGCAGAAAAGGTTACATTTGGTGTTGGCAGTGGAGGCAAAGTGGTCTATGTATGGGAATCTGTTGTGTCCGCTGACCGCCACCGGAGGTCAGCGCACACTCCTGAGCTTCAGTCCGGTACAACAATGGGGACTAGGATTCTAGTCCCTCCACTGGGGGAACCAATGGGACATTGGCGGGAGATTCAAACCCACCAATGGGACCCAGGGGATGCCCCTGGATTGTGTATATAGTTGGCCTGCCGGCCGTTAGTCTTTAGTCTTGTTGTGTACCAGTAAAGCTGTACTGATCGTTACATCAGTCTCCATGCTTTCTTTATGCGTCTAACCCACTACACTTCAATGGCGACGAAGGTGGGATCCCGCTGAGCAGCCAGCCGGGCTGTCGGACGCTAAATGGAAAGACAACGCACCACCACCCATGCTCCGCAGTTCGATGAGCACCGAGGGTGAGCAAGCCGCTTCCCAGTCGCGGTCGCAGCCGCAGCTGCCACTGACCAGCACAATGGCTCTTGCTCCGGGATCAGGGCTGATACAGCCGTTCGACCCGGCACGCCCACAGCAATGGGGAGCTTGGATCACCGGCCTGAAGCAAGTCCTAATCTTCTACCAAGTGACGGACGAGGCCAGGAAGAAGGGATTGCTACTCGGGTCATGCGGACCCGCCATCGTAGAACTAGCACAGCATCTTCTCTCCCCCAAAACGTTTGATGATTGCACCTTCGAAGAGATAGTCGAGGCCGTCCAGAACCACTACACGCCGAAACCGTCGGAGATGACCTGCCACGTGGCGTTCCAGCATCGGAACCAGCTGGGCCGCGAGACAGCTGTGGATTTCCTCGCCGAGCTCCGCCGCCTACCTGCGGACTGTAAGTTCGAGGGCTACTTGGAAATGGCCCTGAGGGATCGGTTCATCGCAGGTCTGTGGGAGGAGAAGCTGAGGCGACGCATCATGGAGGGCGAGAAGGTTACCATCGCGTCGGCCATGGCCACTGCCTCCGCATGGGAAAGGTCTCACCCAGCCACCTCGACCGCACATCAAGCCAGCACTGGGCCACTCAACGGCCTTGACGAGGACGTCCACCACACTCAAGCTCCGTGGCGCGCCCCAGCTGCGAACGCGAGCTCCGGTCGCCAGCAGCCCAGTATAGCCCAGTCCGGGTGTGCCAGCTGCGGGGATCTGCATGACCGAAAGACTTGCCAATTCCGGGGAGTGGTTTGTAAGACCTGTGGGCGCACCGGACACATCGCACGGGCCTGTCGTGCCAAGGTCCCCAGCCGCGGCAAGCCTCCGCGTCACCGAGCGGAGGCCCACTTCGAGGACGGCGCAGACAGCGAGGACCTCTACAGGATTGCGCACACCGAGGAACAGGTACTCCAACTCCCCGGGAAGTCGGCCCACCCCAAATTTATGGCAACCGTAACAATTGAAGGGTCCCCCTGCCGCATGGAGATAGACTCTGGCTCCGCAAGGAACAGGTACTCCAACTCCCCGGGAAGTCGGCCCACCCCAAATTTATGGCAACCGTAACAATTGAAGGGTCCCCCTGCCGCATGGAGATAGACTCTGGCTCCGC
>NW_015174359.1:189897-190049 GCF_001447785.1 Gekko japonicus
CAGACTATAAATGTACCCTGAATAAGGCGCTGCAGAACCACGCTTATCCGGTCCCGGTAGTTAGCCATGTACTGGCCACCCTAGGGGGGGCAAAGATCTTCGGCAAGCTGGATCTAGCCCAGGCCTACCAGCAGTTGCCAGTAGACAAGGCG
>NW_015174359.1:191780-192865 GCF_001447785.1 Gekko japonicus
GATCGCAGGCCGCATAATCCGTTCCCTGGGTACCGTGATGTACGAGGTGTCCACGGAGTGCGGACAGATCTGGCGAAGGCACATCGACCAGCTCAGACAGCGAATACTACCGGAAGCCCAGACGGAGGAGGAAACGAGACAGCGGACGGAACCGAGGGAGACCCCATCCGAGGCGACTGCACAGGACTTGCCGGCAGAAGAACGCCCAGCACAGACCCCCATTGTCCCGGTGTCGGCCAAGGAAACCCCCGTTTCGGAGGCGGCGGAAAAAGAGGCTCCAGCTCCGTTGCCAGAACCCGGCCCTGGGGTCGGAACTCCGGAAGTACAAGTGCCGACTCCCCGGGGGTCAGCAAGAGTATGACGGTCCCCATCGTACCTAAAAGACTATGTGACATAGGGGAGGGTCCGGATTATGGGGGGAGGGATGTTGTGTCCGCTGACCGCCACCGGAGGTCAGCGCACACTCTTGAGCTTCAGTCCGGTACAACAATGAGGACTAGGATTCTAGTCCCTCCACTGGGGGAACCAATGGGACATTGGCGGGAGATTCAAACCCACCAATGGGACCCAGGGGATGCCCCTGGATTGTATATATAGTTGGCCTGCCGGCCGTTAGTCTTTAGTCTTGTTGTGTACCAGTAAAGCTGTACTGATCGCTACATCAGTCTCCATGCTTTCTTTATGCGTCTAACCCACTACACTTCAGAATCCATGTTACTTGAAGATTGGGAGGAGATAATGATTAGTGACTGATCATTCCTGTCTAATTCTCCAATTAGTATGCCTGCTGAGGCGTTATTTTGCCCTGCCATGTGTATGGCTGTAAGATTGTTACACAGCAGGCAGAGCCATGCACATTCCTGTGGGTAGCAAGAGTCCAAGTACAAGAAGCTGAGTCAAGAGTACAGTTTCAGTCAAGAGCCAAGAAAAACATTACCAAGGAGTTGTCCAAGAGGCACAGTCAGGCACTCCAAAAGTTTCTCATGAACAGGGATCACAGAGCCAAGGTCAGGAGCCAGTCCAGAGTCACACAAGCAAGGCATGGTCTGATGCAGTTGAAAAGTACTCAGAAACGGGGAGTGATT
>NW_015174360.1:0-2150 GCF_001447785.1 Gekko japonicus
TGCATTTTGCCCCCAGACTGGCTTTCCTGGGTTTTTTTTGTCTCATTGCATTTTTAATTCCCTTTCTCATCAGTTTCTCTGAGCTTCATCTGTTTACAGGAGTGGAAGGTGCCATTCAAGGTGTCATTAATACATCACTGGCTTGCAGAGACGATGGAAGGAAAGAGGAGGCATACCCTTCCCTCTGTTATGGATAAACATGGACAGTAATGATTTCGAAGGTTTGAGCAAAGTTGTTTGAAGGTAAGAAGAAAGACCTGTACAGTTATCTCTCTTTCAGGACGTGAATGAATGGGGGAAATAACATGACAGTTAACCCCCACGAACTGTAACAATGAAAGAGTTACTGCTGGAAAAGATTCTGAAATGCTGCCACATCGTATGAGTGATGAGAAGGAACCGGCAGCTAGGATTATGGCTGCCAGAGGATTGATATGTGATAGACTGTTGGACTGGATGGGTCATTGGCCTGATCCAACATTGGCTTCTCTTATGTTCTTATCAGTTTACATTTGGATTCTCAAGTGGGGAGATGGGCAAGTTGTCCTGGATTCCTTCCCCCACTTCCTACATAGACTTATGGTATTTGGGTGGTACTTTAGAAGATTGGACTCTTGTTTTTTCCCCCTCATCCTGCAATAAATTGACTTTCCGAACATTAAAAGCAATCCTGCCACTGATTCTCCTCCTCCAGATTGTAGGCATTGACAGAAACAATGCTTCCTTCAACAATATACTGTTCCTATGTTTTCTGCTAACCCTTGACTGTCTATTTGCCCTTCTGAAACAAAACCTGGCCTGTAAGATGGGAGCTCTACGCCCAGGAGATCCCCTGTTTGAATCCATCAGTATTCTTTTTTCAACAGAAGGTCATCCAGGATTGAAACCTGTTATTGAAAACCTGGTTAGAGGAAAGATACTGAAAGAATGCACATCACCTCACTATGCTTGCATCCTGTCAGTTCTTAAGAATGAAACCCAAGTAAGTTATTGGAATACTAGAGTACACAGAAGGAGATGTTCAGGTAACCAGGAAAAGGAATAAAAGACTGAACCACATTCATGCTATCCCATAGAACTTTTGCCTGATAGGCTTAACTTCATAAATACCTGTTCATGCATGCAAACCTTTGCATCTCACCTACATGCACTAGGGTCTTTCCAGGGAAAAGATTAGTCTATTTTGTTTGAGTTTTATTCATAGCAGGCTTTCCAGATGGCATAGCAAGGGGCAGTTCTAGAAATGAGGATTGAAATGTTAAAAGAGAATGTTCAGGTGTTTATTGCTTTAATCTGTTTCTTCTCTATGTTCCAGAAGTGTAATAGCAAAATAACTAATCTTATTAGAGGTTTCAGAAATGACAGCCCATGTTCCAGTGCTGCTAATCCTTGACACTGCTGTTAGTCTTACTGCACTGAACTGCAATGGAAGTAAAAGAAGCAAAGAGGCAACATCAGATGACGTCGGGGCGCCCAGTGTCCCAGAAGATTTGCAAGATGAATTGAAAGTGCTGTTTTTAACAAAGTGTTGTTTTACAAAGCTCTTCTAGCACATGAACCCTCTGGTCTAGGATTTAAGCAACAGCCTGTTCTCTGTTACATAGTTTAATTGTGTTTTATATTTGTATGTTTCCTGTACCAACGCTATACTGCCTACAGTCCCCATAACTGAAAGAAAGCTAATGCTTGCCGGAATTAATAATGAGATAAAATGAGCTACGGTTGGTGTCAGTGAACTATAAATCTTCACTTCACCAAGGAAATGGGGGATCTGTTGTACACACATTTTATGAGCCACTGACTAACAGGTTTGACTTGGTGGGTGCACTTAGCACTTCCATGGTGCATATGTTAAGTGCCTTTGAGGATTCTAATCACAGTAACTGAAATCAATCATGAACATATATTCAGATATTCACTTTGGTTCATTGCTTAAATGATGCATTCTGGGTAAAATACTAAATAGCCGAATCATAATGCAGTGATCTTGCTTGTTCTTGCCAATCGTAACTGCGCATGTCCCTGATGTTAGTTTGCTTGCGTTAGATGAAGAACATACTACATGATGTACCTATCACTGTTACATTAAGATACTTTTTGTTAACTTCACAGCCTGAAAAGAAGGCCTATTGTTTAGCTGAAGGAGGTAT
>NW_015174360.1:2169-8624 GCF_001447785.1 Gekko japonicus
CAATAATTGTGATTTATTTCTAACTGTCATAGGGGGTATAAAACCCTATGTTTCCCATTGTAACCTTAGGGAGAGCTGTGGGGTCCAAAACCTTATTGGATCTGCACCTTCCTCCTTTGTTGATCAATAAAGTACAAGATCTGATTCTCCTCTACAAGACTACCGTGTGCTTTCTCAAATTGGGCTGGGGGAGCACAACCTTTGACGGAGTTTCTGTGCAGCCATTTTGTACTACTGCCCACAACCCTGTATCAGAATTCCAAAAGTACCTGCAGGGTTGAAAAGGTTGGGGATTCCTTTTCTAACCCAGAAGGAAGTTTGAGTCCAGTGGCACCTTTAAGACCAACGAAGTTTAATTCTGGGTGTACGTTTTCATGTGCATGCATACTTCTTCAGATACATTGAAATAGTCTTCCTCAAGCCTCCCATATAGGTAGAGATGGGGGGGGGGGGTTTAGCTGCCATGAAGGGCTGGTTAGAGTCAAGATGCAGAAGTAACTGGGCAATAAGTAAAGCTGAGATTAGATTAAAGCAGCTGGTAAGAAGTGTGAATGGCAGTAAATTAGCATACAAATACAAGAGTTAACAAACAGATGTGAGAACTAAGTTTGAGTCCAGCGGCACCTCCAAGTCCAATGAGGTTCAATTCTGCATATAAGTGAAAACTGAGTGACTTAGCACGGATAGTGAGAGAAGAACCTGGTATCTCTGTTAAGGCCTGGGGGTTCCATTGTCCTGAGTGTGGTAGTAACGTGTACTTCAGCAATCTCCCATTCCAGTCTGTTTCTGAAATTCCTTTGCAGAAAAACAGCTACTTTGAGGTCCCACCCCCGAGTGCCTGGGGAGGTTGAAATGTTCTCCTACAGATTTCTCAGTTTTGTGATTCCTGTCCATTTATCCTTTGAGGTAGGACTCAAACTTTATTCTGTTGCTTCAGACCAACATGGCTACCCACCTGAATCTATTTTCTAACCACACTGGCTTTCATAACTAGAAATGATGGGGCAGTGGGCATTTTACCTGGAAGATCACCGCTGAGCTTCCAAGCTGCACAGGCTGCCCTTTTCAGACCTCCCCCGCCCCCCTCCACACATTTGGTGTTGATCCGTGGAAAGAGAGCTTTAAGGAGAACCACAGAAACCCAGGCAGGCACCAAGAGTCAGGGTTGGCTTGGCTTTCACTGCAAATCTTGGACTGTGGCTCCCTCTGGCTTCAAGAAAGGGAACAGCAGGAGTCAGAGATTGAGGTCTGGCTTGCACCACAGGGTGGACCTCAGAAAAGACAAATGCCAGGGACTGGGTGGCCCATGCAGCAGCACAGAAGTGGCAGAGCCCTGCAGGCTCCAGTCTGTGCTTGTGTTTCAGCCGTTCAGGCCACAGGGTGGTTCCTGTAATGGAATAGACCTCCCTCCAAAGCAAGAACAAAAACCCTGCATGTAGAAAGGTAGCCTGCCAGGGAAAACACAAGGCTAGAATCTCTGGTTAGCAGCAGCACCTGAGGCTCTATTAGCAGTGGGCTAAAGAGACAGGGACACGTGGAAAGATGGCCCCACTCAGGTCCAGGACCAAAGAACAGCTGAGTGCTTTTGAAATGCAAGATGCAGATGCCTTTTGAAGCTACAACACATGGCCAGAGATGGGTTTTTCTTTTAACGCACAGTCTGGGAAGTGGTGAAAAAGAGTCGTGTTTCCTCTGGTAATTCTAGAACTCAGGAGCACCCAGTAAAATTGAAAGGCAGCCAGTTTCAAATGGCCGAGGGAAAGGAGTGCTTCACACAGTGCGTCCTGGTGCTGGCATCAGCTCTCCCCCAAAGTTGGATAATTGGCACACAGAGGAAAAAAGCAAGCTCCAACACCCTTCATATAAAATCACCCCAGATAGATATTAAATCTGACACACTGCCTGGCCTAAAAAATGTCCTCCCAAGGAAGGCCAAGCAGAAAGCCAGCTGGAGAGAAACGATCTGGAAGTGAACCCAGGAACTGAATTGCAAATAAATCTCCCCCGCCCAAAGGCAATGCGTATTTCATAACAATGGATTTCTCAGGAAACAGCACCCCACTCTGATGGTACCTGTTAATTACTGGGCATGATGGCTAAATGGAGCCTCCATGTTTGGAGGCAGTATATCTCTCTGAACACCAACTGGAAGAAGTCAGTAATATTTGAAACATTAGCTGCCTTCCTCTAAACAAATAAAATGCAATAAAATGAACTCTCTATAGTATCCTAAATAAAACTGTCTTCAACCGCCTCCTAAAGATGGAGAACATTATAACAACCCCTTTGTTATACAGATGCAGCCCCAAAGGTATGTCTGGAACAACTTATTATTTTTAATGCAAACTGGGAACTTGGAGAACCTCAGAGCCTGATACCAACGAACCCCTCCCTACCTCTGTGGTGATGGAGGGGAATGGAGGACAAGTCTTTGGCTGCTGTATAGGTTTTCCATGGAATCTGGGGCCACCGCTAGAACTGAGGGATACCGGGTAAAAAGAGGGTCCTAAAAATCCCATAAATATTTGTGAATAACCAGTAATATCATGAGCCTGATTGTACAGTCTCACAGGACTGGTCCCCCCCCCCTTTTCCCCTTTGTGTTACTGTGTCTCTCTAGGGTTGGTATCAGTTTGCCAGGCTGCTTTAGGTAATTTTCTGTCACTTTCATGTGTTTTTTTTAAAGTTTCTTCTTTGCTCAAGTTGGTTTGTGGTTTTCTTGTGGATTCTCGTATTTACTTTTGAGATTCATAGGTTGAGATTTGTGCATTCCATATGCTTTCAGGTTCTCGTGTTTTATATTGGTAAGGCCCAGCAGTAACTCTGACAGTGTTCCTCTGGTGGAGATTCTCAGGTTTTACATTTTTTTGTCCCCACTCATAAGAAAAAATGGAAGATGGCTGGGGGGGGTACCTTGTTAAGGAGCCCTCAGAATTGGACCCTTTGGTCCAATTCTTTTGAAATTTTGGTATTATTTAAAAGACAGGAACAAACGGATTCCCTGCAGTTTTGGTGCCAGTACGTTTAAAAACATGCCTCAGTCCCTTAGAAATTGCCCCCCGCTCACCAAAAGCATATCTATATACCATATTGATATTTTTCAGCTACAATATATGCAGATCCAAAAGAATAACTTTTTGGTATTTTTAAAATATCTGTGCATGTGTGCGTGTGTATGGGAGTGTGCGTGCACCTGGAAGCCATGGCGACCTCTGGTGACTGACCCCTACTAGGGGCCTGGAGCATATTCAGAGATGTGGCTGAATAAAGCCTGCCCCTGCCTCTGGTATTCCAAGAAGGTCTCCCATCCAAGCACTTGCCAGAGTTGACCCTGCTTAGCTTCCGAGATCTGACGAGATTGGGCTTCCCTGGGCTATTCAGGTCAGGGCAAAAAAGAACACTTATTGCCGTGCACCCCTAGCTTTGACAGAAAAAAACCAGTCATACAAGCACAATAATGCTGATCGGAAAAGTTTTAATTTTTAAGACACTGGCCGTTAAACAAAAAAAACACATGCATTAATTTCATTTGGGGAGGAGCATAATTTCTTCACTTCCTCCCAACACTGATTTTGGTTACTGAATTTACCTGTTCTCAAGATTCGACACTACAAGGGCCCCAGACCAGGTCAAGCCTCTCCTACAGCAAGAGGAAAGGGCGAAAAAACATACACGGCATACAAATCTCGTGGCTCTCCCATACGGGTTCAAATGTGCAACTCTGTCAGTGAAAAGGAAGATGGCAGAAAAAGACCTGAAGCCAGGCGAGGGTGGAATGAAGGACGGGATGTTCCAGGAACACTTACGACCCTGGAGCTTCTCGGTTCTCCTTAAGATGTCCTACCAACCGTCACAGAGACAGGGGCTGCAGAGTTCCTACCGACCACTTGAAGATCTTACACCCACCCACAAAAACAATCAATCCAGAAGACCTAGCAACCCACTTATTTGCTGACTGAACATTTGCCATATTCTAGCTGAACACTGTATTCCTGGGAGCTCTTAATGCCCTTAAAGTGGATTGGGAAGGGAAAAAATAATAATGTTTTTTCTAGACAACTAAAAAAGGCTTAATGTTTGGATTCTAGAAAAGAAGTATGCCCACTGCTACATGAGGCAGGTGAGATACTGTCTTGAAACACTGGAACAGCTTGGTCTTACTGATGCTGGTGAAGAGACCCTGCAGAAATCTATTCATCCAGAGGTAAAATTAGTATATTCTAGCCGCTCTATTCTTAACAAGCCAGCCGACCTTTGTCACAGGTCATTCACATCCATTCCGATTTTTAGAAGGCACATCTGAATGCTACACATCAAGAGGGATTTTTTGAGCAACGTTAACAGAACAAGTTTTCCTAATACTTAGGAACTGTAGTTTTGCCACAGCCCTTCCAACAGAACTCCCAGAAGTCTTTGTGCAAAAGCCACATTAGACGTTTTGGAAACCCGCAACATAAACCTAGAGGTCTTTCTTCGCCTCGGAGGGCTCTTTTTGTGGGTCGTCCAGCTGCTTCTTAGGTTCGAAGGGTTCTTTTGGGGGATTGTCCATCTTCTCCTTCGGTCCTTTGCAGACCCGGACAGAATCTTCTGCTTTTGCGCTGGAATCTTCCGGAAGCTCCACCAAGTTGGGGGCAAAAGGCCCCACCACCCATGGGAGGGGAACGTTCGAGACCACATAGTCGAGCACCTCATCCACAGCCTTGCGCGCCTTGGAGACTCGCTCGCGGCTCTGGGCCAAGATGGTGGCTGAAATGTCCTGGAAGGAGTGGGCCGTCGAGAAGGATGCGTGGAGGTCCTCCACTGCGTGGCGGAGGTGTTGGACTTTGGCCCTGACACCAGCTGGAAGACCCTGGACGCTGGAGATGAGGGTCAAGCAGGAGCCCTGCAGCTGCTGAGTCAAACCCCGGAACATGGCCAGGGTCTGTGACTCGACCTGGAAAAGGGAACACCTTGGTTGGTTACGTATTATCCTTCACAAAAATCTGTACCCTGCCTTACTGCCCCCAGCAGGCCCAAAGAGGTGGCTAACAGATTTTAAAAAATAATAGAAATACGTCTTGAAAACCATTCAAACCAGGGGTCATTTCGTAGAAAAAGAGATGTATTAGCATAACTTATTTGCATATGCCACACCCCCTGACATCACCGGAAGTGTGCCAGAAGGCAACACCCACCGCTCAGGCTCCACTGGACTGTTTTGGATTGCTAGCTATAGGGGGAAGGAAATATGCATATCTGTCCTCGCAGAGGAGGGAGAGCTTGTATCTGAATGAAACTTGGTCTTAAAGGTGCCACTGGACTCTTTTGGATTGCTAGCTATGGGAGGGGGGAAATGCACAGATTTGCCCTCACAGAGAAGGGAGAGCTTGTACCCGAAGGTGGGGGGGCCCTCTGCAACTTACCTGGCTGCTTCTTGATCCTCATGGCTTGATTGAGGGCTGCTGGGAGCAGGGGGTGGGGCTTGTTGCATGTGCCTGCCCCCTGGGCTCTTTACTGCCGGAGCTCCGCTCCTGTGTGCTCCTGCAGGAAATGACCCCTGATTCAATCTAAAACCAAACAAACTAAACCACCAGGGGACCTTATGCAATTCCGCAGGGCCGACAAGGCTTTTGGTTGAGGGCAGCAACTGTTTTAATCTCGGCTGGCACCCTCCTCTGCTTTTTATGCTCTTCTTGACCTCTTCTCCCCACCCCCCCACCTGCGAAGTGGCTGGCAGTCTACAATATGGGAACAATTAATAAGTGGTCGTATTTGCCACCTATCTTTTAAAATGTATTCTGGTAAGATTTATTGTTTTTAGCTGGCCAATGTTCTTAATGTCACGGTACAAGGCGGTAGCAGGGCTGGGGCGGATTCATACACGTAATGAAATAAATAAAGTAAGCATTACCAGGGGTCATTTCGTAGAAAAAGAGCTAGGGGAACTCATTAGCATAACTCATTAGCATATGCCACACCCCCTGACATCAGGGGCCCGGCGGTGGACCTGCAAGGCCAGCAGGAGTGCGAGTAAGCCCCACCAAGGCCCTCCCTGGCCCCAGGCAGGCAGGGGTGGGGAGAGGCAGGGAGGAAGCAACTTACCCTCCCTCTTCTCCTGTCTCCTCCTGGCTGAATGAGGGCTGGAAGCGAGGCGGCCGGAAGCAGGGGCGGGGCTTCATCATGTGCCCCGCCCCCCTGCACCTCACCCGGGGGAACGCAGTTCCCCCCCGAAATGACCTCTGAGCATTACAAAGACAATTAAAGCATAGGGTAGGAAAGAAAGGCCACCAAGGGAGCCCCAGACAAAACAAAACAAAAAAAGCCTCACTCTCCGGCAAAAGACGGCAACAGAAGGGGACGGTTTGGTCCTCTCTGGGAACAGAATTCCAGTTTTGGTGCCACAACCATGGAGGCCAGCCTCGTAGCTAAGAACTTTTTGCTGGGGGGGGGGGCAGGGGTTTTCTCAAGGGGCCTGC
>NW_015174360.1:8786-36009 GCF_001447785.1 Gekko japonicus
GCGAAGGCACCTTTCCATGGCTAACAATGAAAACATGAGTCCTAAATGCACCAGCCCAGAAAGAAAGGAGAAGTCAGCGGGAGGGGGAAGCCGAATAGTAGCAAAGTCCCACCGCTGCCTGCACCTTTTTGAGTCGACGCGGGGCACGGGAGGACAAAACAAATAAGGGGTGAGGGGGCTGGGGGGGGGAGCCGACAATTGGGGGAAGGGCCCATAAAAACGGCAGGAGGGCAGGCCCCATGGGCCCCGCGGTACCCACAGCCCTGATGGAGGCCCTTTCCCGGTTTGCCCACTCACCCAATCGCAGAAGACGGGGGCCACCAAAGCAGGGCAACAGGAAACGACCATAACAAGTCAGGTAGATTTGTAAAGGAGCAGGCAATCCTTAAGGTTTGCTGGTCCCAGGCCACGTACGGCTTTAAAGGTCAACAGCAGCACCTTGAATTGTGTCCAGACACACACTGGGATCCAGGGTTGATGGGCCAAGACTCGGATAGCGTGGTCCCAACTCTAGCCAACACCCTGACTGCAGCATTCTATTTCAGCTGGAGTTTCTGAACACTTCAAGGGCAGCCCCATGTTAAGCCCACTGTAGTAATCTAACCTAGATGTGACCGAAATACGCACCACAGTGGCCATATCTTTTCCGCCCAGGAAAGGCTGCAGCTGGCTAATCAGTCGGAGCTGGTAAAAGGCACCCCTGGCCACAGCTGCCACCACCTGCTTATCCAGTAGTAGACCCAAGTGCAGGAGCACCCTCAGCCTATGGACCTGTTCCTTCAAGGCGGGCGCGGCCCCATCCAGAAGGTGCGACACCTTAAGTCCCAAGTCAGATGCATACAGACACTCTGCAGGAAGGATGTGGCAGAAAGCCAGCTTGGTGTAGTGGTTAAGAGCACGGACTCTAATCTGGGAGGACTGGGTTTGATTCCCCACGCCTCCACACTCAGGCAGCTGCTGGTGTGACTTTGGTTCAACAAAAGGCGATGGAAAACAGTCACAATAGATAGATATAAACAGACCCGAAGGAAACTGTAAAGTGTGCTAACTGTCAATATATTCAATTTTCACAATACAATATAAAAGTGCAATATAAAGCGAATAATTTTTAGTAGAAATGTTCTGTGAACAAGTTGTTGACGATCTCCTCCGGAATGATTTGTCGTTTCGTTAAAGACTTCTTCCGAACAATGTTGTTTTGCTCATTTGGCGTGTGATAATGTTCTAATGTTCTGATAATGTTCTCATATGCTATCCAGGCAGCATGTTAAATCCTAAGCAACCTCTCTTAGGATTTAACATGCTGCCCGGTTAGAACGTGAGTGAGACATTTAAAAATGTGAATGCTTTTGAAAGAAGAGGTTGTCGGCTAGACGTTATCACACGCCAAATGAGCAAAACAACATTGTTCGGAAGCAGTCTTAACGACAAATCATTCCGGAGGCGATCGTCAACAACTTGTCCACAACAACTTGTCCACAGAACATTTCTACTAATTATTCGCTTTATATTGCACTTTTGTATTGTATTGTGAAAACTGAATATATTGACAGTGAGCGCACTTTACAGTTTCCTTCGTGACCTTGGTTCAGTCACAAGGTCTCTCAGAGCTGTTCTCTCACGGGCAGTTCTCGAAAGAGCTCTCTCAGTCCCATCTGCCTCACAGGGTGTCCGTGGTGGGGAGAGGAAAGGAAGGTGATTGTAAACTGCTTTGAGACTCCTTAGGGTAGTGAAGGTTGGGTTATAAACCCAATCTCTTCTTCTCTTCTTTTTATACCCAGTCTTCCTCCTTAATGGGAACCCAAAGCAGTTCACATCATTCTCCTCTACTTTTATGCTAACAACCCTGAGAGGTAGGTTGGGCTGAGGGCAAGGCTGGCCCAAAGTCACCCAGCTTGGATCTCCTAGATCGACCCTCTAGCCTCTCCCCAACACTGAATCCCATCAGTTTCCTGCCCGCTCAGTCTCCTCCCCTCACTGCAGTCTGCACAACTTTGTCTCATATGGGTTCCATAGGCACTGGCGTCGCCTTTCCACCATGGTCAAAAGGAGCCCCCCCCCCGCCAGTGGGAAAAGCCAGCAGGACCCAGCCCATAGTATTTTTGTTTTGAACAAATCACATTTCTAGCCCCCAGGAGCATAAAAGTCTCTCCACATCCACAGGAATTCCAAACTTGCCTTAAAACAAACGAACGGGAACAGTGAGATTAACTTAATTCTCGACCTGATATCCCATTTGCGGGTTTGTGTGCAAGGCTCCCTCTAAGCTGCAGAGTCCTGTGAGCAAAAGTTCTATTTTCTGAGCCACTGGCATGAAAGTTGTGAGCAGGCGATTTGGCTGCTGCATAAATTGGCTTGCTCTGGAGCCCTCCTTCCTGAGCTAGGACAAAAATGTGCGAGCTGCAGGCTAAAAAACTGTGAGCTAACTCACACTGACTCAGCTTAGAGGGAACACTGGTTGTGTGTCACCAGTGGTAAATTGGCTTGATGACTAGATGGTTTCTAAAGCTCATACTCTGCAAACCTGGCATCAGAGAAAGGCACCTGCTAGAGAGGGGCAAAGGAATCCACCCTCAAGCAAGCCGGGGCCTGCAGGTGGTCAAACAGGTAATTCCACCAGGACCACCCTGCATTATATGCTTATTCCTTATGAACCAGGAAACAGCCCTGCACACTTGGGCTTCCAGCCACCAATGAAAAGAGTGTGTGAGTTATTCTGTAGGACTGAGGGTGCACCTGTGCCGAATGTTTGCTCCTGCCTCTTACTCTGATAAAGTCTGCCAGATGCACTGATCCAACTGCACTGTTTTATCTAGCACCATCTGTGTGCAGAATTACAAGCCTGCCATGGCCCCAAGGAACTTGCAGTCCAAAAAGATCATAAATCCAGGAGGATTTTCAAAACCGGAGGAGAGAAAGGACTGTGTTTGTACCAGCTACTGAGAAAGGAGATTTTCACTCTCCCATAACGGAGGCATCGTTTGTACCAGCTACTGAGAAAGGAGAGAGATTTTCACTCTCCCATAACGGAGGCATGTTCATCCTGGTGGAGTGATTAGTGGTTCGGAGCACGGACTCTAATTGGGGAGAACTGGGTTGGATTCCCCACTTCTCCACCTGTGGCTGCTGGTGTGACCTGGGATCAGTTACAAGTTGCTTCAGAGCTGTTCTCTCAGGAGCAGTTCTCGAAAGAGCTCTCTCAGCCCCACCTACCTCACAGGGTAGGGAGGAAGGGAAAAGGATTGTAAGCAGCTCTGAGACTCCTTCAGATAGTGAAGGGCAGAGTAACCAATCTCTTCTTACAATTCATGGGCACCCAAATAAAGTCAATGCACTGCAGATTCATGACAGACTAAAGAAGCCCAGAGAACTAGCACAGGGAACTCAAAGCCACTGGCTTTGGCCTGGTCTACGATGAGATGGCAGCATTTCCAAGGTGGACTGTACTACTTAAGACTACAGGGGTGGCCATCACCTTTTTATCGCCATCCTGGAAACCAGGAAGAAACACCTAGTGTCTGGAATGGCATGCCAGTTATCCCACTTCCAGGGAATTATTTAAGTAGACAAATATGGGCCAAATGCAGTCCTTCACCTACAACCTGAAACAATACAGTCTGTCCCACCATCTCTGCACCCAGCTGCCTCTTTCTGTTGTGTGTCTGGCCCAGGCCTCGAAGGCTTTCCAAAAAGGCTGGACAAATCTGTGGAGCCTGACGGACAGCTAGTAGTTGCAACAAGCAACGTAAAAAAGCTCCCATGTTCAGAGGGGCTGGAAGTTAACAAGCAGGAGTAGTAGAAAAGAACAAGAGTCCAGTAGCACCTTAAAGATCAGCAAAATTCATGGCAGGGGATGAGCTTCCGTGAGTCCCTGCTCACTTCTTCAGATACAGCGGGGGAAGGTGGGCGGCTTCAACAGCATCCGGTTTAGCTAGCATAGTGTCAGGGTTGTTAGTCAGGTCACACCACACAGGGCTTCATAAGAAGGTGAGTGTTTATTGATGGATCCAGTACTAATGATCACGTATACCACTTGTGTCAGGAACAGCCTTCAGTATAAGGGCCTCTGACTTATAGTGAAATCAAACATCCCCCCCAATGAGCAGAAGCCAATGGTGGCACAAAGGATTTATCCTCTGGTTACAGTAACATCTGAACTGAACAGAACTGCTGTCAGTTCTAGCCCATGCTGGTGTGAGCTACCAGCCTTGTTCCCAGCTCGCCGTCCACCCAGCGGTTCGAAAGCTTCGGCGAGTAGATAAAATGGGTACCACTCCTTAGAGAGGGTGGGCACACTAAAGGTGTTAGCAAGCGAGGAATGTCCAGCTCGGAAGCTCGGAAGCCTGGAAAGATCTCCTCGGCATCAAGAAGCCTGCGATGGGCCGATCCGGCCAGGCGGTGGCAGTGCGGCGCTGCGACTTGAAGCAGTCCTGGAAAAAGCTGACATCATCTAGCCAAGCCGAGTGAATGCCGTCTAGAACACATCTAAGCCTACAGCTGAACAAAATCCCCGCCGGCTGCAAACATGTCCAACTTAAAAGATTTATATGTTGTCCTCCTTTACCCCTATGAATCATTGTTAGTCCCGTGTGAATATGTGTAACTGTAAATCGCTCAGAGCCAGCAGCTATGCAGGATTGAGCGATTAATAAATCAAAAGATATTATTATTATTATTATGGTTTGCGCGTGGGGCAAAGCAAGCAATCTAAGCAAAAAGCCGTTGCGTTCCCAGCCGAGTAAGTGCAGCTGGAGACTACAAGGCCAAGCCTGAGATAGCGCACAGTGGCTGGACAGAGTAGAGCTGAGAACGAGGAGGAGAAAATCCCCCCCACATTCCAGATCCATGACAGGGCTACCTGACACATAGAGGCTGGACTAGAGGGACCCTCAATCGCGACTCTTCAGACGGGTCATACCGGGCTGCTAGAGCCCGTTCGGAAAGAACAGCTCCATTGCCCGGGGTGGGCACCACAAACAAACCAACCTCCGGCTCTACTGAAGCTTCCACCAGCTCCCCGCTCCCCGCCTGCCTCTTGCTCCACTCCAACCACATCTGGTGCAGCTTCTCTTGGCCTCCTTGGAGCTTCTGGCCAACGCCCTCCTTGACGTGTTCCACCTGCCAAGACAGCCAAAGGATTGGGGGGGGGGTTAAGAGGGGGCAGCCATGTTTTCTCCTCATTACAAACATGTCCCTCAGGCAGCAGAGAGAAGAAGAGAAGTTTGGATTTATACCCTGCCCTTCACTACCCAAAGGTGTCTCTTAACCACTACACCAAACTGGCCCCACCACCACCATGGAGTCATCACCAAATAGCAATCATTTCAACTCACCTTGGTTCACACCTGGGCTGAGGCTACTGCCCCCCCCCCCATAATGGATAGCCTCTAGTCCCACCCTCTGGGCACCCCAGCAAATCCCTGCCGGGGAGGGTAGGCCTATAATAAGTGGCTGTAGGAACCCGAGCTGCACCGTTAGGAAAGTAAATTAATGAATAAATATACACTGCAAGCAAGAAACTTTTGTAAACTAATGATGCAAAATTGACTGGTAGTAGTTATATTGTATGGACTGGATGTTCTTGTTATATTGAATGTACTGAATATCTATACTTGATTACAGGGGTCATTTTGTAGAAAAAGAGGTGCAGGAGCTCATTAGCATAACTTATTTGCATATGCCACACCCCCTGACGTCACTGGAAGTGTGTCAGAAGGCAACACCCACTGCTCAGGCTCCACTGGACTGTTTTGGATTGCTAGCTATTGGGGGGGATGGGACGTGCAGATCTGCCCTAGCAGAGGAGGAAGAGTTTGTACCTGAATAAACCTTGGCATTAAAGGTGCCACTGGACTCTTTTGGATTGCTAGCTGGGGGGGGGAACGTGCAGAAGGAAGGAAGGGGAAGGAAGGAAGGAAGGAACGCGGGAGAGAAAAAAGAGAAGGAAAGAAGGAGGGAAAGAAAACCACACCACGGGGTTTCTCGGATGGGAAAGAAAGAGGGAGAGAAGGAAAGAAGGAGGGAAGGAAAGGAAAGGAAAGAAGAAAGAAAGAGGCTTCTTGCTCCTCGTGGCCCGTGGCTGCTGGGAGCAGGGGGTGGGGCTTCTTGCATGTGCCCACCCCCTGGGCTCTTTACTGCTGGAGCTCCGCTCCTTTGCGCTCCTGCAGGAAATGACCCCTGCTTGATTAGGATGTTATAATAATACACAATGCACTTTATAGAATGATAGTTATAAACAGAACACATTAATTTACAAAAGTTTCTTGCAGTGTATATTTATTCGTTACTTGACTATAATAAGTGGCATCAGCCAATGAGAGGCTGTAGAACCGGGGGGGTGGGGCAGAATTAGGTGGAGGGAAACTCAGCTATTGCCTCAGACAGGGCTAGGGGAAGTGACAGAGAAACAGGGAACAGTTAGGCCTTGCCCAGTGAAGGAAAAGAGCTCAGGTTTCTATAGGACAGGTATATAGAGTTCTGGAGCTGACAGAGTCAGGAGTAGTGCAGGTAGAGCAGGGAAATAGCAAGATCAGGATTGGTGAGGGGATTGAGGGAAATATCCCCAAGAGAAAAGCTAACCCCTGAGATTCTTAGGTGTGAGGAGAAGTTTGAGTGGAGTCACTCTCTCTTTCTGAGAAAAACACCCTGTCAGTTCAGTAAAGCTGTGTCTGAAACCGCGACTGTTTTAAAGCAGAGTTTCTGCCACCCCTTGCTGTAGATAACCCAGTAACTTGCTACCTTCCTTGCCTTCCCCACCAAGCCACTTAAACATCGAGCCTTTCTAAAGAAGAGACAATGAACCTTTTTGGAAAGGGGGAGGGGATTGTGAAAAAGTGTTGGTGTGACTCACACCAGGAGAAGGGGAGGGGGAACGTCGTAGAAATCACCTCAGATTCCTGTTATGAGGTAATTTCTATGACTTTCCCCAGGAGATAGTACAGGAATCTGAGGTGATTTCTACTCCTTCTCCTGGAGTGATTCACGCTAACACCTTCTTTTCACAATACAAACAAATGAAGTTTATTCTTCTGTAAAAGCAGCGCATAGCCCAGCTCAGTTATTTATTAACATTGTCTGCCTGACACAATCCTGGCCGTAACCGAATCAGCTCTGTGACTCCGGGCTGGGAGGTGTGACGGGGCAAGTGGGTAGCTGAGGAAACACCTGGCCATCACACACACAAAGCCCTTCTCCCTTTTGATGCATGGAACACTATACAGCAGGGGTGTCAAACATGCGGCCCAGGTGCCGGATGAGGCCCCCTGAGGGCTTTTACCAGGCCCGCGGTGGAACTGGCTATCTTCTGCTTCTTCTTCCAGTTCTGCTGCTGCTGCGTCATTGTAGGTTTGCAGCTTACAGATACACATCTGAACAGCATACTCAAGATTGCAACAGCACAGACATTCCAATGCAATAATTCAGAGCGAGAGGTGGCAGTTATCAGACACTGCTAAATAAACAAAATATTGCAAGGGTGCTAATGTTTTAAGCATGTTTTTAAGTAAAAAAAAAAAACCCTTCGTGTTTGTGTCCATTATAAAGTTCATATCTCCGCTACTTGGCATTACATTTTATGACACACGTGGCCCGGCCCAACAAAGTGTCATTTATGTCAGATCTGGCCCTCATAACAAATGAGGTCGACACCCCTGCTGTATACAACTTTAGCTTTACTTTCTTAAACCACCATTGACCACCCACTAACATACGTCGCCTCTGCTTGGTTTCCTGCCCTCAGCTGCACTCCCTTGTCGGCTCCTCCCCTGGCTCGTCCCTAGTTCTATGTGAGGATTTACACCTAGCTCCTCCTCCTTTTCAACCTCAGCCAGGGCTCTTTTTGTAGAAAAAGCCCAACAGGAACTCATTAGCATAACAGGCCACACCCAACACCAGAAACACATTAGCATATTAGGCCACACCCTGACAGCACCGCTCATTAGCACATTAGGCCACACCCCCATGTTACCAGAAGTGTGGTTATTCAGCCACACCCACCTTTTGCTTGTTATTTTGTTTACCTAGTTTGTTGTCAAAACCCAGGGCTTTTTTGTAGTAGGAACCCCTTTGCATGTTAGGCCACACACCCCTAATGTAGCCAATCCTAATGAGTTTCTGCTGTTGGGTGTGGCCTATTATGCTAATGAGTTCCTGCTGGGCGTGGCCAACTTGGGAGCCAGCCGGAACTCCGTTCCTGTGCGTTCCTGCCCAAAAATAGCCCTGCAATTCCCATCACCCTTCCCATCGCTGAACTTCCCTCTCTCTGTTTCTTTCCCCAGACAGCAAGTCCTGAACGAATGCCAGGTGGTTGTGGGGCTGTTTCCCCGTTCAAACTGACCCCTTGCTTGCCTCAAAGAAGCTGCCGCCGTTCTACTGAACACACCTTCACCCTTCAGCAGTCTGAGGGACCGCCTTTCCCCACTATGTCCCCCAAAGAGCACTGAGATCAGGGTCGCAAAATCCCCTGACTCTCCTTGGTCCGAAAGATGCCAGATTGGCTGCTACCAGGGCCAGGGCCTTCTCGGTGGCGGCTCCGCACTGGTGGAATGAGCTCCCGGAAGACATCAGGGCCCTATGGGACCTCTTACAGTTCCACAGGGCCTGTAAAACGGAGCTCTTTCACCAGGCCATCGATTAGGAGCTGCCGCTGAGGAATGAGCTATTAAAGACTGAACTACTTCGGCCCTTATGCTATTGGCACTAAGAACAACTATGGATACTGATTTAGGTATATTGGACCACCATACAGCAATCGCCATCTGCACTCAACTGCACTTTGTACATATATTGTTGTTACGTGAATTTTATAGTACTGCACTTACGTATTTGTGTTCTATTGTATTTCAACCTGTTGTATGCCGCCTTGAGCCTGCCTGTGCAGGAAAGGCAGGTTATAAATCGAAAATAATAAATAAATAGTTTGAGACCATTCAGCGACATCACAGTAGCTCAGCAAAGTGACAGCAGGCTACAGACGTTGACAGCAGGGTGAGCAACCAAGGTGGCCCAAGAGGAGGCTTCAGAGAGGTCCCCCATCAGGGCATTCTTACCAGCTCGATCATCAGGTGGAGCTGGGCTAGGGAGACTTCTGTGCCCTGCCGGATGCTCCACAGCTTGCCCACAGAATGCTGGTAGGCCCGGTGGCGGAGTTTGCTTGAGAGAGACCCCAGGCGGACGAAATAGCTCTGCCGCTCATTCGGCTGCTTTGGGGTGGCCGGCTCAGAGCAAGCCGGCTCAGAGGAATCCAACGAGGCAGCCATTTCGACTGGAAGAAAGAAATCGAGACGGTTCCTGGCCATCAACAGGCAAGCTCAAGAAATTGCCAGCTGGCTAGTCGTATTTTGATCCTGCCCTTTCCTTAAAGGAACTCAGGGTGGCATACAGGGGGTCATGCAGTTACCACATCCCCCCAGCCACCGGGTTGCCCAGATCCAGGTTGGGAAACCCCTGGAGGTTTGGGGATGGAGCCCGGGGAGAACAGGGACCTCAGTGGCGCACAATGCCATAGAGCCCAACCTCCAAAGCATCCATTTTCTCCACTGAGTGGATATATCACTCTTACTACGTTTCAGGCAGAAACCCTGTTTAACAGGATGCCTTTTAATCCATACGGCTAGCCGGAAGCCCTTTAATCCATACGGCTAGCCGGAAGCCCTTTAATCCATACGGCTAGCCGGAAGCCCTTTAATCCATACGGCTAGCCGGAAGCCCTTTAATCTATATGGCTAGCTGGAAGCCCTTTAATCTATACGGCTAGCCAAAAGCCCTGGTGGCCATAAGCTCCACCTAGCCCCATCCACTTTCTAAAAGTACTTGGCGGGCATTGGGGAAGGTGTTGGTGGGTGCCCTGGCACTCACGGGCACCACGCTGGGGACCCCAGTTCTAGTCCCTACTGTCAAGATAGGGCACTGCCCTATGCCTCACACTCTACTCACTTAGCTCTTGCTCCGTCACAGGGAGGTAATGGTCCACAAGGTCTTCTGACATGTCCAGTACAGCATCCATGCCGTTTGCCACCATCTGGCCCACTCTGGACCCCATGACGGTACTCACGCTGCCCGACACCACCGATCTGGTCATGTCCACCACCCCGCTCACGCCACTGGCCACAGCATCCTTGGCCCCATTGACGGTACTCGAGACCACTTCCTTGGTGCTGGCAACCACCTGGAAGGTTAGGAGTTCACATTTCAGGATGGAGAGAAAGAGGCGACCATTCCTTCCAACCACCTGGCACAAAAAGCTCTTTGGGGAAGGGGCTTCCAAAGCTCAATATAAAACCCCTGAGATCACAAAAAGCAATATGATGACAGGTATCAACGGAAGAAAAATATTGCCACTTAGGAAAATACAAGAAACACTTAAACCTGGTGGCAGCAACACTTGATCTTCGCCAAAAGACTGAGAAGCGATATTATAAATTATAAGAGAATAAATTGTATATTAAAAAGTTTGGTCTAGAGAACACTTATTGATGTTTATTTAAATAAGATTGGTTAGAGAAGTATGTTTAAAAACTTTAACTCATAGCTGTCAGCGTCCTTAGCCAGGTTACTCAACACAGGGCTTCATGAGAAGGTAACTGTTTATTGGTAAATCCAGTACTAGAGACACATGCAGTGTTCCCTCTAAGCTGAGTTAGTGTGAGCTAGCTCACATTTTTTTAGCCTCTGGCTCAGGAAAGAGGGCTCCAGAGCAAACTAATTTATGCAGTAGCCAAATCGCCTGCTCTCAACTTGAATGCCAGTAGCTTTACAAAGTAGCATTTTTGCTCACAAGACTCCACAGCTTAGAGGGAGCATTGGACACGTGTACAGCTTGTGTCAGGAATGGCCGCCAATACTAGGGCCTCTGACTTATACTAGAGTCAAACATCCCCCCGGTAAGCATGAGCCAATGGATACATCTCGCGCGCGTGGGCAAAGCAAGCAGGCAAAGCAAAAACCGTTAACTTTCCCAGCCGAGACTAAAGCTGGAGCATCTACAAGGTCAAGCATAACATAGCAAACAGTTGGTGAGCCAGGGAGAGCTGAGACAGAAAACGGGAGGGCACCCCTCCACATTCCAGACCTATGACAGGGCTACCTGACAATAGTTAGGTAAGGTTTATAACAGAGGATTGCATAGATTGTAAATTTATAAAGTTATCAAGGTCTTAATCTGATATAAAAAAGCCCTCCTCCTCCTATATAAACAAGATTGGTTTAAGGATCCCATGAGCTTGTGTTTAGGGAACATAGATATGCTTAAGAAACTTTATTAAATGGAAGATTTTAAAAAGTGTAAGCAAGGCTGATATTAAGAATTCAGCTTGATTTGTAGTTTTTCCCAAGTTGTAAGATTGATGTTTAGTACCTGCAGTGCTTCAAAATCTTTCAAATCGTTTTCTTTTGTAAGTAATAAGTCGTAGCATACAATTTTGTCTTCCGTCATTAGGTTAGGCATTATGAATGCTTCAAGCGGGGAAACCCATCTAGGTATTTTGTCATAAAATTTTTCTTTTACCTTTCTCCATATTCTTATTAGTGAATCTCTTAGAATATGTCTGCAGAAATGCTGCTGGTTTTTTTTCTTCATCGTACCACACATAGGCCCATGTGTAGCCCGTGAGCCTCCAGCTTTAAAGTTCTCCTGTCCTCTAATAATGCCCATTCACGTATCCACCCCATTGCAGCCGCTTTGTAGTAGAGTTTCCAATCTGGGAGACCCATACCTCCTCTTTCTTTTTTGTCATGCAACAATTTTAGTCTGATACGCGGTCTCTTTGCCTTCCACATAAATTTCCTTATAATTTGGTCTAGTTCTTCACATATTTTGTAATTTGTTAATATAGGAATTGTTTGGGCCAAAAATAAAAATCTTGGTAGAATATTCATTTTTATAGTGGCTGTTCTGCCCATCAGTGAAATGTGAAGGTCCTGCCATTTTTGCAAATCTTTCTTAATTTCTTCTATTAGGGTTTATAATTGTTTTCATATAGTTGCATGTTTTTGTTTGTCAAGTTGATGCCTAAGTATTTCACCTTGTGCCATTAGAACCAGAAATATACTTGTTGAACATCTTACCGGATAGGATAAAATATAACGATACATATTTGATATTGTATATCCTCACAATCGCTAGAATAGCTATAGCAAAATGTTGGAAATCTGAATGACTGTGTGTTTAAGAAAAGATGGCAGAAATTAGACAATTGGTTTGAAATGTATGGATAAGAAACTCCAAAAGGTGATGAAAATGTATACGTTTTTTGTGTTTTTTTCTTTTTGTTACAAAAAACCAAAATAAAATATTTTTTAAAAAGAAAAAAAAGAATTCAGCTTGATTTAAGAGGCAGGCTACAGAATTCTTTTTTGGTGACGTTAAAACAATTAGAACAAATAGAATGAGAAAAGAATTTGACTATGAATTTGGAGAACTGCAGAAATTCACTTAATATCTAAATGTATGTTATAGATTATTGTAGAATGCTTAGATAATGTTTAAACAGAAGAAACATGTTTTGTTAATCTATAGAGTTGCAAAAATTATAGACCCATGTGCTTATGAAGTTTTAAGATATACTTAAATCTAGAATTATACAAAACGGTAATGAAACATCGTTGACAGTGCTTAAATATTAATAAATAGGTAATGCTTAACATAGGCTTGCAAAGTTATTAGTTGGCTATATGGTTGAAAGAATGGCAATTAGATATACATGTATGAGGTAGTTAAGAGATATAATGTTGATATTATTACTCTCATGTATGTTTGTTTGTCTGTTTTGTTTTGTTTAAAACAATAAAAATTATTTTTAAAAAACCCTGGTGGTGGCAGTGGGGAATGAAAAGGCTTTATCTGGTGGCCAGATCCAAGTAAGGTACTGTGGAGGGGAGTTTCAGAGTCAAGGTGCCTCCACCAAGAAAGCCCTGCCCCTGGCTTGCCACCTCATTTCGGAAGCCGCAGGGTCTCTGAAGACTTTAGCCCCTCGTTGCAAAACTATTATGGCTAGGCTATGTTGCAAAACAAACATGGAAGGCAAATGGCACTTCAGAACGGCCTACGGTCAGGACCACCCATGTGAACGCTGTAGCTTAGTGAGGCCCTGCCTCACCCCTTCGAAGGAAAGTATTAGATGGCTGCTAACAAAGATCCGGAGAGTGATTTCAACAAAAGTGATCAGCTTTATTGTAGGTACGAACAAGCGCTTGAAAGAAGTTGTGGAGAAACGCCATTTTAGGTATGTTTAAGTTGGTGTGGGCCAGATAGGAGGGGACTATTAAACCTGAGGTAGGCCTTGGCCTAGTCTCCTCCTCATCCCCCCCCCCTTGTTCCAACCAGCAGTTTCTTCCCTCGCAGGGAATTGGTGCAGTTCTGATTGGTCGCTGTTGTGGAGTGACCAATAGTAAGTTAGTTCGGAGGAGCCTTCGTCTGGCTCGAAGCTTAACATGGTCATGCGGCGATTCACGTAAGCCTTTTCGAATACACCACAGAAAAGATTATATAATCTTTCCTTTCCCTGTCTTTTGATCTAATATCTATCTACCTACCTAAATAAATAAAGGTGTCTCAGATTTCTTCTCCAAGTTTCTAGACCTGGGGTGTCAAACATGCGGCCCGAGGGCTGGATCAGATCCCCGGAGGGCTTCCATCAGGCCTGCAGTAGAACTGGCCGTCTCCTGCTTCCAGTTCTGCTGCTGCTGCTGCTGCTGCATCATAGCCTGCTTCACCAGACTCTCTTAATCACTCAGCCATTTCGTGTTTTAACCCGGGTCCTAGACTCAGAACTCTGAGCATGAGATTTCTGTGGCGAATGTCAATAGATCAAAAGTAGGTTTGCAGCTTACAGAGCTAATGTTTTAAGCATGTCTTCGTGTCCTTTATAAAGTTTATATCTCCGCTACCTGGCATTACCTTTTATGACACGTGTGGCCCGGCCCAACAAGATCTCCTTTGTGTCAGATCCGGCCCTCGTAACAAATGAGTTAGTCACCCCTGCCCTAGACCTCAAGGCTGGGGTCAGGCTTAAAATAACGGCCACAATCGCATTATGAGCCAGCCAGTTAGTAGAGTCCCACCAATGCGTTTCCTGCAGACTTGATGCCAAGGGGAGACACGAAGAAGGGCAACAATTCCCAGGCGGTTGCTGTGATCAACCACCAGCCATGCTGTTCCTTGCTGGCAAGCAGGGGTCATTTTGTAGAAAAAGAGGTGCAGGAGCTCATTAGCATAACTTATTTGCATATGCCACACTCCCTGACGTCACCAGACGTGTGTCAGAAGGCAACACCCACCGCTCAGGCTTCACTGGACTGTTTTTGATTGCTAGCTGTTGGGGGGGGGGGGGAGGATGTGCAGATCTGTCCTCGCAGAGGAGGGAGAGCTTGTACCTGAATGAAATTTGGTCTTAAAGGTGCCACTGGACTGTTTTGGACTGGGCGGCCGGGGAGGCTCTGCAGCTTACCTGGCTGCTTCTTGCTCTGACTGAGGGCTGCTGGGAGCAGGGGCTGGGGCTTGTTGCATGTGCCCGCCCCCAGGAGCTCTGCTCCTGTGCACTCCTGCAGGAAATGTCCCCTGCTGGCAAGCATTCACTTGCACTGAAATGACAGACTGTAAACCCCGAGGAACGGCTGGAGGCCTAGTCCTCACCGAGAATGTATTTATTTAATTATTTACTTATTTGATTTATATCCCGCCCTCCCTGCCAAGGCAGGCTCAGGGCGGCTTACATATAGCATGTTAAGATGATTAAAACATATATTTCCGCAAAACCACAAAGATATGATAATAAAAACATATCATAAAGTGGTGGCATCATTTGTAAAAGACGGTGGACATTCACAGCATCCAATAGTCAGCTACTACATAGTCGAGATTATAGCAGGCTGTTGATCACGATGTTTATATTGGTGCTGCCACTGGGGCCAGGGCCTCGGTGTTGAAAAGGGAGGCTCCCTAGTCAAAGGCCTGGCGGAAGAGCTCCATCTCGCAGGCCCTGCGGAACTGTAAAAGGTTCCACAAGGCCCTGATGTCCTCCGGGAGCTCATTCCACCAGTACGGAGCCGTCACTGAGAAGGCCCTGGCGATGGCCAACCTGGCTTCTTTAGTGCTCTCTGGGGAACGTGTGGGGAAAGACAGTCCCTTAGGTATGTGGGTCCCTGACCATGTAGGGCTTTAAAGGTGAGACCCAGCACCTCAAACCGAATTTGGTATGCTCTAGGCAGCCAGTGCAGTGATTTTAGCGCAGACTGGATGTGTTCCCGCATAAGGAGACCCAACAACAGCCTGGCCGCTGCAGCTTCCGGATTTGGGACAAGGGCAGCCCCATGTAGAGACCATTACAGTAATCCAGTCTCGAGGTGACCATTGCATGGATCACTGTCGCCAGGTCATTGCGTTCAAGGAAGGGAACCAACTGCCTACCCTGACTGCACAGGCACACAATTAAATGTACCAACCCCTCCCCCCAAACCACTTGCACATAACTAGCAGGTCAGTACAAAGCATTCAAACCTTATTTCTTCCCAACAATGTTAAAATATTGACATTCTATCCCGGAAAGATTTAAAAAGTTGAAACAGCACCAGGAAACCTGACAGGCTAGCCTTCTAAGTACGGGGAGGTTTGGAATGCTCAGTGGTGCGAGCCTTCCAGATACAGACCTATGGTAACACCCAAGGGTGACTTGTACAGCACCAAGCACAGCAATGGACCAACAGGGTGCTGGGTGGCTTCTTGGCAAGACCCTGAACTCGCACCCTAGGAGAACAGGGGAGGAGATACTCACCTTCTCAGACGGCTGCTGCAAAATGGGTAGTTTTTCTTCCAATTTATCCAGGCTCTTGCATGCATACTCATTGGCTGTTGCAACTAGAGGGAGAGAAGAGAGAGACGTATGTTTCCCTTTGGTCCTGAGAGTGGAAGAGTTCACCGCTTTCCCCAAGTTGCTGGTCCTCATGATGGCAAGATTTGTGTCCTTGGGTACAATATTGGTAGGCTGCCTTTCCAAAACATGTGGCTCCCAAGGAGCTTATACTGCACCTCAAAATAAATCGAAAAAACGCAGCTGAATAAAAGCAAGTTTTAAAAGAAGAAGAGAAGAAGAGATTGGATTTATACCCCCGCCCTTCACTCGGGGTCTCAGAGCGGCTTACAAACTCCTTTTCCCTTCCCCTCCCCACAACAGACACCCTGTGAGGTAGGTGGGGCTGAGAACTGTGGCTTGCCCAAGGTCATCCAGCAGCTGCAAGTGGAGGAGTGGGGAATCAAACCCGGTTCTCCCAGATTAGAGTCTGCACACTTAACCACGACAGCAAACTGGAGACTCTCCATCCCTTGGCACGCAGAATCAGCAAGGCTGAATCTCTGTTACCGCATGTATACAGGGATGAGCTTGGCTTGTTTTCGTGACACCACTGAGCTCCAGCGTCATTCTCGCATCTCTTTGTCAACTAGGGTTTTCAGGTTCAATCTTGTCCCCAGTGGGGTACTGGGTGGGGGCGTTCCAGGAGGGGGCGTGGCCATCCCCAATGTGATGAAGTCACACAGAATGACATTATCATGACCCGGACGTAGCTTGTACATGCCTCCACTTCTTTCCAACCATTTAAAGGAAACCTTCCCTTTAAACAGTGGGGAGGGGGAGCAAGTGAACTACATGCACCTGCCCTGCAAACGGCAAATTTGCTGCTTGTGGGGCACGTGTGTGGGGCACCTGCTTTTTTCAAGTGGGGCAGCAGATGACTGTTGGGGACAGGGTTTCTCCTGCTGGCCGGCATTGTGGGGGGAGCCCTAAAAGTTAGGGGAGCCCCCGATCCCACCGGGGGACTGGCACCCCTACGGTTAACTCTTGCATTTATGTGGTAATTTGCTGCCATCCATTGATCTTACTGGCCACCTGATCCAATTTCAGCTCTATATATGGATCTTGGCTCTGAGTGGCCCCTCCTAATAGCTGCCCCCCATCCTCTTTTTTCCTGTAAATAACCCTTGAGGAGATTTTATTCCAATTTGCCTGAAGAAGGGTGCTTTGCACACGAAAGCTTACACTGTCATGATCTGGCCTGTGCCACCAGAGGCCTCCTAGGCCAAGGGAGCCTGGCTAGCAGTAGGTGAGGCTGGGCCTACAACTCCCAGAAGCCCCTGAGAGGTTTTGGAGCCAAAATTGACGAATAGGGAAGAAGAGGGCTGGGGAACAAAAGAGCTGATGCCAGAGCAGAAGCTGTTCTTCTTCCCAGAGGGCAGAGCCAGAAGGGAGGCTGCTGCAAGGAAGAAACCCTCATCCTGAGGGAAGGGTGAGTAGTCTGAGGACACTTGGAATAGTGAGCTAGGGACAGTATATATTTAGACGCATTAGGGCATCTGATTTCTTTTTTTTTCACTCACTTACTGTTATTATTCTGCACCTTGTAGTTTGACCTCCTATAACATAAACCTTTTCCTTGTTTCACTCTGCCTGGTCCTCACGCCTATTATTCGGCCAAAAAGGAGGTCTGAAGGTCTTGGGAGGGTGCTCTGGGCCTTCTCGAGGGAACCTAAATCCAGAGTGGTGGCAGCATCAGGTGACACCCCACCTGAGTCATGACATACACACTGAATGAAACTTTGTTGGTCTTAAAGGTGCCACTGGACTCAGACTTTGTTCTACAATCAGCAATGTTCCTCTCCTATGAAAGGAGAGCAGGCTTGATTAAGCAAAGACTTGTTGATATTGAGACATAAGAATTGAAAAGCCCGGCTTCTTGTCGTTGTTGGGAGCTTTCATCTGGCCCTTCCCTTCCTGAATACCTCTCTTGTTTGTGTGATCCTCATCTTCGTAGGGCGTTTTTGTTAGCCCGTTTTAATGTTCTCCCATCTATGGTGCCATATGGGAGATTCAAGAGAATTCCATATACAGATAGGTTGCGTCCATGTGGGATGAGTGAGATCGAAGGTAACAATCATGTTATTTTGCACTGTTAGGTTTTATGACGATCTCCATGCTGTATTTTTAAAGCCTTTCCTGCTACCTTTGGAGGGCCGATCCGAGGATCGTAAGACCTTTATACTTTTAGCCTCAAGTAAGAGCGGAATCACTGAACCTGTAGGAAAATTTCTCTACCAGGCCTCTAGGAGGCGATGTTCTTCCTAACCACAGATTCCAGTGTATTTTATTTGGATTTGTGCTGTAATGCCAATAAAGGTGTCTGTGTGTGTGTGTGTAATAAAGGAGGGCAGGGAACAGCACACAGGGAATTCGGGGGGGGGGGGTCAGGAGCAGTGTTCCCTCTAAGCTGAGTTAGTGTGAGCTAGCTCACAGTTTTTTAGCCTCCAGCTCACACATTTTTGTTTTAGCTCAGGAAGGAGGGCTCTAGAGCAAACTAATTCATACAGTAGCCAAATCACTTGCTCACAACTTTTAATGCCAGTAGCTCACAAAGTACAATTTTTGCTCACAAGACTTCACAGCTTAGAGGGAACATTGGTCAGGGGCATCCCACACTTCTGGAGGACGCCTGAGACAACACGCTTTGCCAAGTTCGTAGTCCACATGGGGGCAGAGATCGCCAGACCCTAGCCACACCATAGCGAGGCTGAACCCAACAACCCAGAGACGGCCACGCGACTTAAGGTTGCCGAACTCCCAGAGGCAGCTAGAGATCTCCTGGGGTTAAACTGATCTTCAGGCCACAGAGATCTGTTCACCTGACGAAAATGGCTGCTTTGGAAGGTGGACTCTATGACATTGTGCTCCACTGAAGTCCCTCCCCAAGCCCCGCCCTCCTCAGGGTCCACCCCCAAAACCTCCAGTTATTTCTCAACCTGGAGGTGGAAACCCTACGGCTACAGCCCTGCATGGTTCCTCAGCTCTCGTTACTATGAGTACAAAACACAGAACTCATGTCAAGTGAGAAATCCTAGCCCTTCGTGTAATTTTAATACAGGTTGTGACACCCACAATGTCTCCTTATAGAAGCTGGGTGAACCACGGGCCCCAGAGAACGGAGAACTCTAGGCCCGACACACACATGTCCCAGATACCAGAAGTGGCCGATCCACCTCCGTATATTTATTGGATTTATAACCTGTCCTTCCACACATAGCAGGACTCAGGGTGGGTAATACCATTAAATTAGGTTAAAAACCTTTTACCAAATATCTAAAACAACTCGGAAATTTACAATCCAATAAGACAACCCTTAAGGAGAGCACAGTATTTACCAAACATCTAAAACAACTCGGAAATTCACAACAATCGAATAAGACAACCCTTAAGGAGAGCACAGTAGTGCCTCATTTCCCGACAGTGTGGGAAGGGAAGAAAGGAAGATGCAAGGAAAAGGGGAAGTCAGTCTACTTAGAAATCATCGCAGTCCTCAGCCATAGGGCCTGGCGGAACAGCTCCGTTTCACAGGCCCCACAGAACTGCATCAGCTTGCACTGGATGAATGATGTTGTGGTTCGTGTTTTGACTGTTTTAATTTTTGCAGATTGTATTTTTTACTAAATTTGATGGAACCCACCCTGAGCCTGCTACGCGGGGAGGGTGGGATATAAAATAAAAAAAATAAATAAACCTCACTCAGTAGTAGTAGAAGAAGAAGAGATTGAATTTATACCCCGCCCTTCACTACCCAGAGGAGTCTCAGAGCAGCTTACAATCTCCTTCCCCTTCTCCTCCCCACAACAAACACCCTGTGAGGTAGGTGGGGCTGAGAGAGCCCTGACAGAAACTGCTCTTTTTCAAGAACAGCTCTTATCAGAACTACGGCTTGCCCAAGGTCATCCAGCAGGTGCAAGTGGAGGGGTGGGGAAATCAAACCCGGTTCTCCCAGATTAGAGTCCGCACACTTGACCACTACACCAAACCGGCTAGAGAGTTCCACCAGGCAGGAGCCAGGGTCGAAAAAGCGCCGGCTCTGGTCCAGGGCAGCCAAACACCCTTTGGGCCAAGGATTACCAGTAGATTTTTGTCCGTTGAGCGCAATGCTCTTTGGGGGTATACCAGGAGAGGCAGATCCTGTAGGTACACTGGTCCCAGACTGCTTAGGGCCTTACAGCTAAGTCACCTACTCTGAGGTTCCAGCTTAGTCAAGAAGGGCTGGGCCCCACTCACGGCGGCCGCCGTGAGGGTCTTCACACTCTTCTCCGCCACATCGCAGACAGACTTGAGGTAGGGGTGGGTCTCTTTTGTGGAGGCGTAGGCTGAGGAGACCATGTCATAGGTTGAGCTCACAAGCGGCAGATTGGCAACTCGACTGACCACATTCTAGGAAGAGTAGAGGGGGGAAAGTTGAGAGGAAAGTATCACTCTGTTCTTGAAATCAGAACTCTAGCTTTAAGACACAAAACCTTCCGATTCATTGACACCAGGGGTCCTCTACACGGTGCCAACGCCTCTTCGGGCATCTGCCGAGTGTTTTTAGGAAGCGGGTGTGGCCTGGTAGAGTTTTTGCCCAGCAAGGCTTCCGATTGGCTGGGCAGATTTTTAAAACATCGTGTCAGCAGCCACTGCCATCACAGCACAAGGACCTGCACTCTGTTGCTGAAGCTAAACTGTGGAAACCATTTTGTGGCTGGCTCCGCCTCCTGCGGCAGCCATTTTGTGGCTCCACCAACCATGCGATGTCAGAATTCCAAATGTAATAGAATATTGGAACTCTAGCGTGTTCATTAATTAAAAAACTGGCCAATTACCGATGTAATCTAAAGCTAGAGCCTCCCTCACCACAGTGTTGATGATATTTAAAACCTCATCTGTTGGATCATAAGAAATGTGTTTGTAAAATCCAGTTTCTGAGAGCTGTTTGGAAACTTCTTGAATATAGAATGTTCTGTCAGGCAGTACTAATCCTCCACCCTTGTCTGCCCCTTTAATAACAACCGAAGGGTCTTTACTAAGGGAACTAAGTCATTCTTGTTCATCTCTGGTGAGGTTATATTTGAGACGTTTTTTGTGGGACTCCAAATATTGAATGTCTTCAAGCACTCGTCTCTCAAATACAGTAATGGAAGGTACACTGACATGAGGAATGAATGCTGATTTATTCTTAAAGGGTGAAGGAGTACAAAAAACAGTGTTGCCAAAAAAAGGATCTTAACTTCAGTAGCCTAGTTAATTTGAAAAGGTCAATGCGAGTATGAAAGGCATTATACTTAGGAGTCATAGCAAAGCCTAAGCCTAAATTAAGGACCTGTGCCCGGTTAGGGGGGATGGTGAAGCTAGAAAGATTGATAACTAGGTCTTTTTTCTCCCTCTCTTGCTTTGAGGAAAGTATTCTCTTGCTCTCGTTTTGGAACGTCTTGCTAAAAACGTTCGCTGATACGTAGTGTTTGGGGTGTGCCATTTGTATACCCTATTAAGGGCATAGTCTCTATTGTTCCTTTCTAATTTCTTGATCTTAGTTTCCCTAGTGTTATCCGCATATGTTTTCAACTGTTCCCAGAGTTCCTTAAATTGATTTTCAAAAGTTTCAGATGGTATTTTTCCTTTTAGTTTATCCTCCATGGTTTTTATCTCACCTTTAAGGGACTCTGCCTCAGCTGAGGCTTGCTCTATAATCAACAACATTGTAGGAGCATTTGTTCAATATTGCTGTCCACTTATTTCTAAACTCCTCTTTGTCTAAGAACATAGCAGGGCCCTTTTGTATACGCAGCCCTCTTGGGATGATGTCCGACTGACAGTACTCCATAAGGGAGGATGCATGCAGGGTCATGCGAATGTCTTTTTTATATAAATATTCCAATTGAGTCCAGTTAGAAAACGTCTCAAATATAACCTCACCAGAGATGAACAGGAATGGCTTAGGTCCCTTAGTAAAGACCCTTCGGTTGTTATTAAAGAGGCAGACAAGGGTGGAGGATTAGTGCTGCTTGACAGAACATTCTATATTCAGGAAGTTTCCAAACAGCTCTCAGAAACTGAATTTTACAAACACATTTCTTATGATCCAACAGAATGTACCTGTGGGCTAAGAAAGGTTGGGGATCCCCGATTTAAATATTGGAATAAGAAAAAAAACACCGTGTATAATGAAACCAGTCATCTGGCGTTCCATTTCCATTTCCCCACAGCAGCCAGGTCCCTCCCAAGCCTGAAACATAAGCCAAAGATGCCCTCTGCTGATGGTCAGAGGTAGACTGCCTCTACACATGAAGGTTCCACCGAGCCACCTTAAAAGCCCTCTTTCATGAATGATGCAAGCCTCTTCTGAAAGCCAACTAAACCGGTGTTCATCAGCATCTCATTTGCAAAGGACCATCCCAGACCTACCGCCAATGCTCCCTCTAAGCTGTGGAGTCTTGTGAGCAAAAATTCTACTTTGTGAGCCGCTGGCATTAAAGTTGTGAGCGAGCCATTTGCCTACTGAATAGATTCGTTTGCTCTGGAGCCCCCCTTCCTGAGCTGAGACGGAAATCTGTGAGCTGGAGGCTAAAAAACTGTGAGCTGGCTCACACGTAACTCAGCTTAGACGGAACACTGATGGGCACCGAGAGCTTTTTTTCTGGGGAGACGGGAGTTCCAGAACCTTTCCGACAAAAGTTCTTTTAAAACCGTTTGAGAGTTCATGAGGTTTCAGTATACAGACTGAAAACCTCATCTCCCTCTCGAGAGTTCCGGCACCCCTTTTTCCAAAAAGAAAGCCCTGCTGCCACCCATTCATAAATGCCCACCACCGGGGTGGATTAAGGCTCACCGGTGCCCTAAGCACTGACCAATCTTGGTACCCCCCCCTCCTTTCCACACTGACCCAGCGTCCATTTTAGTTGTTGACCTGTCTGACCAGATATACAAAGCAGGTTGCAGCAAGACAAACATTTATTCATAGGATAACACAATAGACTGTACAAACTAAGCCAAGCTTGGGCTACATAAAGTTCTTTTCACCCTTTCCCCAACTTTGGGGTGCCTCCTTGGCCCTGGCGCCCTAAGCACGTGCTTAGTCTGCTTAAGGGTCAATCCGCCCCTGCCCACCACAGAGCCTGTGAGTTATGAGGTTGAGGAGGGGAACCACTGAAGACACCCCCCCCCAAGGAACTTTAGTTTAGGGTTGACTCTTTGCTGACAGACCAATGGATTCCCCCCTCCCCCAAAGAACCTTGGAAAATGCAAGCAGGCGGGGTGAAAGATCCCACAATTCTCCTGTAGGGGAACCAATGCAGGATCATAGATGAGGGTCAGAGGCCATCTATAGCTATGTCCCTGTTTCTGGCGGTGGACGGGCATGAACGACACAAGAGACGGGCAGGGATCCGGATTCCCCCTGGCAAAAGCAGACAGGCCGATGGGTCTCCCTCCGGCCACCTGAAACAGTTTGCAGCAGAGTTTCATAGGAGGAAGAGCCAATGTAGGTCAAAGGTGGCCTGCTGCCGGCCTCCAGTTACCTGCTGGTCCAGCTCTTTGTTTTCAGCCGCGGTCTCCTTTGAGATGTTATCTTCTGACAACATGGTGCAGCTAGGAGAGAGAGGGAAGAGAGAGAGAGAATCAGCATTTCTTCAACCAACCCAGTCCCGGAACGCTCGGGCACAATGTCAGGAAAGGACCCCTAGCCTAACATGTCGGTTAAGAAAAAAAGTTATACTTATTCATGGGAAACAGAGAGCTAGTAGGTCTCAGTGGAGCCTCCATGCCCGGGGCAGTATACCAGATGTTGGGGAACCAAAAGAAGCGGGGCTGTTGCCAGGGTGCTAAAAAAGGGCCAGGAAGCCATGTGGCTGGCCACTGTTGAGAAACAGTCTAGGCCGACCTTCTGTTGGATCCACCAATACACTCTTAATCCGACTTCTCAGGATGACTGGCTGAAGTAGTCATTGGCCAAAATGTGTCTTCCATGTATAGGAGCAGTCTACCTTTTATCTGTTGCTTTCATGTCCTCCTGGTGTGCTCCCTAAGGGGAGGAGGATTGACTGCTAGTCCACACCAGCAGGGCAATTTGTATAAGAGTTGGATTTATACCCCGCCCTTTACTCGGAGTGGCTTACAATCTCCTTTCCTTCCTCTCCCCACAACAGACACCCTGTGAGGTGGGTAGGGCTGAGAGAGCTCTGAGAGAGCCGCTCTTGGGAGAACACCTCTGAGAGAACTGTGACTGCCCCAAGGTCGCCCAGCTGGCTGCATATGGAGGAGTGGGGAATCAAACCCGATTCTCCAGATTAGAGTCCGCCGCTCTTAACCAGGACACCTTAAATAAGAGATGTTGTTACAAAAACCACTGGGCCATCCTGGAACCTCCTATGGCCATCAATGTTCCCTCTAAGCTGCAGAGTCTTGTGAGCAAGAATTCTACTTTGTGAGCTAAAGGCCTTAATGTCGTGAGCGAGCGATTTGGCTATTGCATACATTAGTTTGCTCTGGAGCCCTCCTTGCTGAGCCAAGACATAAATGTGTGAGCCAGAGGCTAAAAAACTGTGAGCTGGCTCACACTAACTCAGCTTAGAGGGAACACTGATGGCCATCTACCTCCTCACTTTCTCAGAACATTTGTGCCACTTCTCTCTTCAGAGTGAGATTAAAAAAAACCCTTCACCATTGCAACAGATTCTAACCCTAACCTGACTCTGCTCTAGAGAATCCTCCCTCTATGAATCTACCATCGAACTCCTTGCACCCTAATGTTCACAGGCTGCACATGGGGCAAACACACCTGTTAGGTATTCCAGTGCCCTGCACAAGGCAAGCATACAATCCAGGACACACTCACTCTTCCCTGCAACTGGGCACCCCAGCTGCCTGATACCCTACCAGAGAATAATGCCCCCGTAGAAATCTATGGTGCGGCCTCATTTGGAATCCGTACTACAGTTCAGGTCACCGCACCTCCAAAAAGGTATTGTAGCATTGGAAAAGGTGCAAAAAAGGCCAACTAAAATGTTGAAGGGGATGGAGGTTGAAAAGGTTAGGGCTCTTTAGCGTGGAGAAATGATGATTGAGGGGTGACATGATAGAGGTTCATAAAATTATGTACGGGATAGAGGCGGTCGAGAAAGAAGCCATTTTCTCCCTGCCTCACAATGCAAGAACTCGTGAGCACTCCAGACTACAGTTCTGGTCACTACACCTCCAAAAAGATATTGTAGCATTGGAAAAGGCCAACTAAAATGTTGAACGGGATGAAACACCTTTCCTGTGAAGAAGACGTCAAGAGCCGGCACAGCGGAGCCGGAAAGGATGCAACTGAAACCGGAAGGAGACGGGAGTCGCGCGCCTCGAGAGAGGAAGGTTGCTGCCAGACGCCGAGGAGGGCCCCCCGCCTGAGGAACCGCCGGAACCAACAGGACCAACTACCAACCACCACCATAGGGGTGCCGGTAGGTTTCCCTGCCCCTTACAAATATATGTGGCCATAGTTAGGGTAGTAAAATGGTGACTAGCACCGAACTCCCGCCAAAGCAGCTCAGGGCGGCTTACAAACAATTTAAAACCAACAAACAGTTTAAAACCAGCAAATAAAAATGGGCTATTGTCCCGATCCAACATGGCTTCTCTTATGTTCTTAATCACTTGTGTAACCCCTTCTTCGTCAGCAGCCAGAACACAGCTTTTTGTATGTTCCTGGGGCCGGGAGGAAGAGAAACACATCAATTTTCTAGAAAGTGAAGATAGATTTACATGTTGGTGCATTTGTTCCCATCTCTTAAACTACCATTCTCCTTCAAGTGAAATTTTATGTTTAACTAGACGCAACCAGCCAGGTGTCAGAGTGGCGGTTACTGAACATGTGCAGAGAGAGTACTAAGTTCATGTGTGATATGGAGGAGGTGGGGGGGGGCAGGATTTATGAGTCGTTCCCTAAGGATACCCAGCCCCCAAAATATACTTTTCCCAGTGGCTTTCTATCAAGAACATTTTTATCCCACTGAACTTATTACACAGACCTCAGTGAAGAGATTGGATATATACCCCGCCCTTCACTACCCAAAGGAGTCTCTGAGCAGCTTACAAACTCCTTTTCCTTCCCCTCCCCACAAAAGGCACCCTGTGAGGTAGGTGGGGCTGAGAGAGCTCTCTCTTGAGAACTCCTCTTGAGAGAACAGCTCTGAGAGAACTCATGACTGACCCAAGGTCACACCTGCAGCTACATGTGGAGGAGTGGGGAAATCAAACCCGGTTCTCCCAGATTAGAGTCCACACTCCTAACTACTGCACCAGACTAGCTCTCAATGACTCTCCCTTTTCCAGTGTCGTGTAGTAGGCACTGGGAGACCCAAGTTTAAATGCCCACTCTGCCATTTAAGCTTTCTGGGTGACCTTGGGCCAGTCACACACACACTCAGTCTAAACTACCTCACAGGGTTGTTGTGAGAATAGAGAATGATGGAAGTTACTTTGGCCCTCCACTGGGGAATAAAAGCAGGGTATAAATGGAGCAGATAAATGTTATCCTCACAAAGACCACATGACTGGCCCTGGTGAGATTTATGCCACTGTTGGATTTGAACTCACATCTCCTCAATCTTGGCCAAATGGTCTAACCCAGGGATGTCAAACATGTGGCCCGGGGGCTGGATCAGGCCCCCGGAGGGCTTCTATCAGGCCTGCAGTGGAACTGGCTGTCTTCTGCTGCTTCTTCCAGTTCTGCTACTGCTGCGTTATCATAGGTTTGCAGCTTACTGATACACACCTGAACAGCACACTCAAGATTGCAACAGCACAGACATTTTGATGCAGGAATTCAGAGCAAGGGGTGTCACAGTTATCAGACACTGTTAAATAAAGAAAATATTGCATGTTTTTATTTTGTATTTGTGTCCTTCATAAAGTTTATATCTCTGCTACCTGGCATTCCATTTTATGGCACACATGGCCCGGCCCAACAAAGTCTCATTTATGTTAGATCCGGCCCTCATAACAAATGAGTTCGACACCCCTGGTCTAACCACTAAAAAGACTTTGAACCCAGTGAGGCTTTGCTTTTCCATCCTGAAGCCCAACTGAGACAATTTTGGGAGGGGGGGCAGAGTTAAGTCCGGCAAGTTTCAGCATTTCATGTCCACACTGAAGATCTCCCCCCCCCCCAATACCCACACGACAACAACCTAGAGCCGCCTGAACGGATAGCATCTTCAGGACACCTAGCTATACCACCGAACGGCACGCTCCTCTGGGCACGGACTGCTTTTGCTCTGTTCAAACACCTCGATTGCGCTGCATCTATTTGTACCCTGTGCCAAAATTCGAACTAGGAGAAACAATGCTTTGAAGCCAGAGCCAAGTCAACTTTGCAAATGGGGCCCAAGGAAAGCAAATGAAAGATTCCCCCT
>NW_015174360.1:36058-40529 GCF_001447785.1 Gekko japonicus
CCAAGCTGACTTCCTCTCATTTTCAGGCTCCAAAGAAGCCTGGAAACTGAAGACACCTGACGGAAGCCTGCTTTGTTTCCGCCTTCAAGATCGGGCTTGCTTCTGACCCTGCCGCCTCAAAATAGGAGCCAGGCTGCTGTGACATCAGAGAAAGGTCACAAGATTGCTGCTAGAGATAGGGGACGTGTAAGGTGAGAGAAGGACAGATCCAGGCAGTGGTGGAGAGAACGGGAGAACCCCATTGTGTGGCTGCACGCTGCATCAGCATGTTTATGGGCTGGGCAAGAGACTGGCAGGCTTCCTGACTGTTCAGCACAGGAGCATATCCACCATGTCAGGCTCCTTGCAGAAGGCAGGCCTAGTGGATCACAGACTTGTCCTCATCCAAAGCCTCTCTCAATTGATGGGTGGCCACACAAGGCAGGGCTTTTTCTGTGGTGGCCCCTCGAAAGAAGGGGAGGAGGGGGAGGGGAAGATTGGATTTACACCCTGCCCTTCACTTGGAGTCTCAGAGCGGCTTACAAACTCCCTTCCCTTCCCCTCCCCACAACAGACACCGTGTGAGGTAGGTGGGGGCTGAGAGAGCTCTGACAGAAACTGCTCTTTTTCAAGAACAGCTCTGACAGAACTACGGCTTGCCCAAGGTCATCCAGCAGCTGCAAGTGGAGGAGTGGGGAATCGAACCCGGTTCTCCCAGATTAGAGTCCGCACACTTAAACACTGCACCAAACTGGCTCTCATCCTCCTGAAGCAAGCCAAGTTTCCAGCACCAGTTAGGCATCGGCAGACTTGGCCAATTGAATGTTCTCTGTGTTATTTAACATCCCTGCGAATTTAACAGACTTCACCCTCTTGTCTTTGAACATCGCATCGCTGTTTGAAAACAGATGCCGGCGATTATTCCTGGCACCAGTTATTTATAACATTTTATTGGCATTTTTAGTTTCATTTCCACACCAATATCGCCCTGTGGCTGCTAAAAGGACGGTAGTGCTGCTGATTAATGTAAGCCATATCTAGGGTTGCCAAGTCGACTTACCTGCAAAGCGGGGGAATTCCTGGCTCCGTCGGGAGTCCCCTTGCGCACGCGCCATGATGGCGTCACCGGAAGTGACGTCATCGCATTGCCCACGTTGGGGGTGGGGCACCGTGACTCGTGGGAAAACCACAGAGTTTTCCCTCGATTCACAGAGTGTCCCCCCGCAACGTGGCCAGCGTGATGATGTCACATCTGGGTGACATCATCACGCTGGGGACGCCCTCCGGCAGGGGGTGGAGTTCCCCACGGGGCCCAATCCACCGGCGGCAGGTTAACGGGCCTCCCAGGCAGGAAATTACCTGCCCCCAGCGGGGGCTTGGCAAGCCTAGCCATATCTGTCTTATGGCTCCCAATGTAATATTGTTGTGTTTTAAATAATTGTATGATTTTAACTGTATTTATGCTTGTATGGAAGCTGCCCTGAGCCTGCTTTGCGGGGAGGGCGGGGGAGGGTATAAATCTGATAAATACATAAATAAATGAATAATATGCAATAATTGTTTTTTAAAAATGGGCTTTAAAGCATCCGGTGCCTCGAGCACCTTTGGGGAGGGAGTCGGAGAAATGAAAAATAAAAATGCTCTGAACAGCCAAGAGAAGCAGCATAGAAATATCAAATACACACCAGATTCCCCCCACTTCCACTTGATACTAGGGGAAACCATGAAGTCCAATGGAAAAGAATTATTTAAAAATTGACTTCATCTATACTGTACCTTTCTCCCCAATGGGACTAAGAGCTGCTCACATTTCACCTCTTCTCCATTTTACCCTCACAACAACCCTGTTAGGCTGAGAATATGTGACTGCAGCTTTCAGTGGCAGAGCGGGAATTCAAGCCTGGGGAAGGCTACAACACCATAGAGTCCACCCTCCGAAATAGCCATTTCCTCCAGGGGTACTGATTGCTATTGTCTGAAGATCAGTTGTAATACTGGGAGATTTCCAGATTTCTCCACCTGGAGGTTGGCAACTAGAGATGTGAAGGCCTGGAAAAAAACCAGAAAAATTCAGGGGAAAACCTGGTTTTTCTCAGTTTTTTCCCTGAAGCCTCTTTTGTTTTTATCCAAAAAAATTGAAAAAATTGAAAAAAGAATTGATTATGAAACGTTTTATTTTAACATGATGAATAAAATATTTCAAGACAAGGTATTCAAATATTTTCCAAATCGTTTCTAAAAAATACGTATGGTATCGGATTGATCTAATTCCTGTGCACTGAGGACAAGCAAGTCCTAGGTTACAAACTGAACTCTCCAATGCAAGAACAAGATGCATTTCTTCCTTTAGGAGGTGCTATTATCACAAGAAAAGAAAAAGGGTTCAGTTTTGTTTTTGCATGTAGGTGGGTATTCTGTTTGTAATAATTGTTTGGATACACTATATTTTTAATATGCTAGTTGTGATAACTTCATGCCAAGTAAAAATGCCCATAGTAATGTTTTATGTTCCTAAAGTAACAGAATGACTTTCAATCTGGAAAAGAAAAAAGAAGTGCTAATGTAGCATTTTTTTCAATTTTTCCAAAAATTTCCATTTCCCCCCGGAAAAATCCCCAGTTTTTCCCCGAGCTTCAAAATTTCCAGAAATTGTACATCTCTATTGACAACCCTAGCAACAGAGGTGGGGGGGATCTCAGTAACATCCTTATTTCTCCAGCATTGCTGTCCATCTCCAAATGGGGGCAAATGAGAGTGCAGGACCCTGAGAGGGAAATGTCGCTACTCCAGTTGCATAAAAAGACATTTCCTGAAGACTGTAACAAAGAGAGACAGTTTGGTGTAGCGGTTAAGAGCGGCGGACTCTAATCTGGGAGAACCGGCTTTGATTCCCCACTCCCCACATTCCACATGCAGCCAGCCAGGGTCACTCACTATTCTGTTGTAAATCCAACTCTTTTCCTAAAGGTTGTAAATCCAACTCTTCTTCTAAAGGAATGCCTCTGTTTTTGAATGCAACTACACTTTGAAACTGCACGGCGCTCCCAAGAATTAGAAAGCCAAAGCAATGTGGGCGGCACGCCTAGTGAGTAGAGCTGTAGTATGGTTGTCTATAGTAATCCTCTTTTAAGGTATTGCTTTATGCCAATAAAGGCTGACTGACTGATTGAGCAGAGTTGTGCCCAGGGGTCATTTCCTGCAGGAGCGCACAGGAGTGGAGCTCCGGCAGTAAGGAGCCCAGGGGCGGGCACAGGCAACCAGCCCCGCCCCCTGCTCCCAGCAGCCCTCAGTCGGGCCACGAGGAGCAAGAAACAGCCAGGTAAGTTGCAAAGCCTCCCCCACAAGCCCGCCTTCAGGTACAAGCTCTCCCTCCTCGGTGAGGGCAGATCTGCGCATCCCCCCCCATAGCTAGCAATTCAAAACAGTCCAGTGGCACCTTTAAGGCCAAGGTTTATTCAGGTTACAAGCTGTCCCTCCTCTGTGAGGGCAGATCTGCACGTCTCCCCCGCATAGCTGTCAATCCAAAACAGTCCAGTGGCACCTTTAAGGCCAAGGTTTATTCAGGTACAAGCTCTCCCTCCTCTCTGAGGGCAGTTTTGTATGTCCCCCCCCCACAATAGCTAGCAATCCAAAACATTCCAGTGGAGCCTGAGTGGTGGGTGTTGACTTCCGACACACCTCCGGTGATGTCACGGGGTGTGGCATATGCAAATAAGTTATGCTAAGTTATGCTAATGAGCTCCTGCACCTCGTTTTCTATGAAATGATCCCTGGTTGTGCCTCACACAGAGCTAGCACCATAAAAACATGTGGTCATTGCTTGATGTGTGTCATATGGCTAGCAGTGACCCACATGAGCCGATGAAGGCTAGTTGCAATGTGTTTTGCAGTATTAAAGCTTCAGCTGCTGCCTTTTAGAATGCAACAACAATAGACCTGGTGCACAGATTGTACAGGTCAAAAGCAAAAACCACCAGCACAAGCAACATAAAGCCTGTATATAAACTCTAATTGTTGCAATATCGTCTAATAAGTGTTTTTTTTTGGGGGGGGGAATCAAAGAATGAAATTTTGATGTCAAAAGTACACCAATCAGAATAATAGATACCACCTTAATGTCATATACAAAACCAGGCACAAGCAATTAATGTATGAATTGCTCACACAAATAACCATAAAAGAACGCCAGACAATGCCAATGAAAAGTCTTCAAAAGCATATGGTGTGCATCTTCAAAACCCACTCAAAAAAACTATGGAGCAGGGAGATCCGGTTCCGGTTTGCCGAGGGAACCAATTTGTGAATTTGCGCCTCGCTTCGTATATGACATTAAGTTGGTATTTGTTAATTCTGAGTCGGTGTACCTTAATAATAATAATTTAACATCAAAAATTCCCTTCTGTAATGTTTCCCTAAAAAACTTTATTTCTTTATACAGAATATTAGACAATACAAGAAAGGGGACCCGTGATACTCGTGGGGGGGGGGGAGA
>NW_015174360.1:40616-46598 GCF_001447785.1 Gekko japonicus
CCTGCCCAAAAATAGCCCTCTGTGTAAGAAAGGGCCACGAGAACTACGCACTGAGGCAGCCCTTCCTGCCCTCCCTCTCATGATCTGCCGAAGTTCACAGAATCCGCACTGCTGTCCGATGGCCATCGAGCCTCTGTTTGAAAACCTCAAAAGAAGCGTCGTCAGGTTGCTTCCTACGAGTTAGTGGCCTCCAAAACAGCCTTGCTCAGGTCTTGCAAACTGAAGGCCCTTGTGGCTTCCTTTATCAAGTCAATCCATCTCACATTGAGTCTTCCTCTTTTCCCGGTGCATTCAGCTTTTCTTAGTGTTATTGTCTTTTCCAGGGAGTCTAGTCTTCCCATAATGTGACCACAGGACAATAGCTTCAGTTTAGTCATGTAAGATTCTAAGGAACGTCCAGGCTTGATTTGATCTAAAGGTAAAGGTAAAGGTTCCCTTGCTCGAAAGCCAGTTGAGTCCGACTCTAGGGTTGCGGTGCTCATCTCCGTTTCAAAGCCGAAGAGCCAGCGCTGTCCGAAGACGTTTCTGTGGTCATGTGGCCGGCATGACTAAACACCAAGGCGCACGGAACGCTGTTACCTTCCCACCGAAGTGGTACCTATTTATCTACTTGCAATTTCTTGCTTTCGACCTGCTAGGTTGGCAGGAGCTGGAACTAGAGATGGGAGCTCACTCCGTCATGCGGCAACCCGGGTCTCGAACTGCTGAACTACCGACCTTCCACAGCCTGCAGTTCAGCGTCTTAACCACTTGAGCCACCGCAGCTCCTATTAGATAGATATATTAGATAGATATATTAGATATATAGACTGTAACAATTATTTAGACTTTATATATAGATTGTGCTGGCGGTCTTTGCTTTTGACTTGTACAACTTTCAGAACACAGCTGTTCCCATGAGGACTAGAAGCATGCCCGCTCCATTTTAAAACTGTAACTCTCATCACCGTTTTAGGTAGCCTTTGGTGCCAGTAGTAGGAGGAAACAGGCAGGTAAAAACGGGAACCTTGGAGGCCGAAGGGGCCCCTCTGTGGGACAGGGAATCACGCTGTGTGTGTTTGTTCAGTGTCTCAACTCTGCCCTAGTGGGCCGGATGCCCAGAGACTCAACCTGAGCTTACTCATTTAGAAACAGCTGAGTCCTTTCAACCTCATTCAGTAGAAGGCCAACCTTGGGGGACACAGGGACACAGAGTTAGTCACCACAGCTGGTTCCCCGCATGAGTTCGTCATGCATCATGCGCTTTCCACAAGAATCCCTCCAAGTTTTGCAACCGGGGAAAGTCGTGAGTAAACACCGTACAACCGAGGACGTGACTCAGCAAGAGCTTCAGCAAGTGGCAGGATTACCCATCGGGCACAACCAGGGGTCATTTCGTAGAAAAAGAGGTGCAGGAGCTCATTAGCATAACTCATTTGCATACACCACACCCCCTGACATCACCGAAGTGTGTCAGAAGGCAACACCCACCGCTTAGGCTCCACTGGACTGTTTTGGATTGCTAGCTAGGAGGGGGGAAACGTGCAGATCTGTCCTCGCAGAGGAGGGAGAGCTTGTGCCTGAATAAAACTTGGTCTTAACGCTGCCACTGAACTAACGTGGATTGCTAGCTATGGGGAGGGGATGTGCAGATCTCTCCTCACAGAGGAGGGAGAGCTTGTACCTGAAGGTGGGCCAGGGGGGGCTCTGCAACTTACCTGGCTGCTTCTAGCTACTCAAGGCCCAACTGAGGGCTGCTGGGAGCAGGGGGCAGGGCTTGTTGCATGTGCCCGCCCCCTGGGCTCCTTACTGCTGGAGCTCCGCTCCTGTGCGCTCTTGCGGGAAATGACCCCTGGCCACAACACCTTCAATAGGGAGGAAAAGACCATGCAAGTCTTAGGTCAGGTTTAGCAAAGTGGAGTTGCTCTTTTTTAAAAATCAATGACAGCACAGGTTTCCAGTCCTCCTGGAGGAAAGACTGGAAAAGAGGAGGAACAGGACATAACAGGACTTGTTACCCCATACTTCTGATAGTAAAGACATGCCCTCCCCCAGAAGTAGACCACGGCGCTCCCAAGTAGACCACCTGGGGTCCCCTGGAATTCCACCTGCTCTCCAGCCAACAGAGATCAGTTCCCCTAGAGAACACGGTTGCTTTGGAGGATAGACTTTATGGTAGCATACCCCACTGAGATCTTTTCCTTCCCCAAACCACACCCAGTCTCTCTCTGCCCTGAACCACATAGTGTCATCCACAATGTCCAGGAATTTTCCAACCAGGAGCTGGAAACCTCAAGACCCCCACTTTACCCTTGCAGCTGAAAAGGGAAGAGATTGCATGTCTCGGCCCTGGGAACAGAACAGAACACTCTGCACTCCACCACCCCATTAATCACATCTGACCCAAACAAAGAAAACAGAACAAAACTGTGTTCCGGAAGTTAGCAAGAATGACTCAAAAGTTCTTATTCTGAAGCCAAATCAAAGCATCTATACAAGCAGCTACTTTCTCCAGACAGCCAGTTGTGTGTAGTGGTTAGTAGCGCAGACTCTAATCTGGGAGGCCTGGGTTTGAGTCTCCACTCCTCCTCGTGCAGCTGCTGGGGTGACCTTGGGTCAGTCACAAGTTCTCTCAGAGCTGTTCTCTCACGAGCGGTTCTCGAAAGAGCTCTCTCAAGCCCCACCTACCCCAGACAGGGCGTCTGTTGTGGGGAGGGGAAGGGAAAGGTATTGCAAGCCGCTCTGAGACTCCTTCAGGTTGTGAAGGGCGGGGTATAAATCCAATCTCTTCTTCACCCCCCCCCCTTTACTTCACCTGCCCAAATTCGGACTGCAAGCCCCTTGCAGACAGAGACCTGAATCTGGGGCTGTGTGAACCAGTGGCAGAGCAGTGCCAGACATCTACTGAAGTCCCATAACTCACAACCAGCCCAAAGCCACATGCAGCTAGATAGAAGTATAGACCCAATGTTCCCTCTAAGTTGTGGAGTCTTGTGAGCAAAAATTCTACTTTGTGAGCTGCTGGCATTAAAGTTGTGAGCAAGTGATTTGGCTGCTGCATAAATCAGTTTGCTCTGGAGCCATCCTTCCTGAGCAAAGACAAAAATGTGTGAGCCGGAGGCTAAAAAAACGTGAGCTAGCTCACACTAACTCAGCTTACAGGGAACACTGGATAGGACTGTGGCCTTGAGACAATTCAATTCATTTTCTTCCACCAACCCAGAGCCCCAGCATGGTCTATGCAGGCACTTACGTAAGTAATTTAGCCCCCTTTCTCGCCTCTAATGCATTCCAGACAGCATACACGCCCCCTCCCTTTTCTTTTTTCTCAGCCTCATAGTCACGCTGTAAGGCAGGCTAGATTGAGAACCACAGACTAGTCTACCATCACCAGAAAGCTGCACAGCAGAGCGGGAGAGAGTTTGTCACTCCTCCACTTGCACCTGCTGGATGACCTTGGGCAAGCCATCGTTCTGGCACAGCTGTTCTTGAGAAAGAGCCGTTTCTGTCAGAGCTCTCTCAGCCCCACATGCCTCACAGGGTGTCTGTTGTGGGGAGGGGAAGGGAAAGGGATTGTAAGCCGCTCTGAGACACCTTTGGGTAGTGAAGGGCGGGGTATAAATCCAATCTCTTCTCTTCTGCTTCCTTCACGATGTTTCCCCCCAGAATTAAACTCAAACAAATGGTAACCATAGAAACTAAGCTTGTTATTCCTGTTGGGTCCTTGAATCTGTTAAACAGCTCTATTATGCTGTATGCTAATTAACAGTTCACCCCCTGGCTAAATATTTGGACTGTGCATGCACAGAACAGCTTGTATCCACCCTGATCCTGCTTGCAGGGACAGCCGGATAAAATGGGACTCCAACTTCGTTCTTTTCCCAAAACTAAGTTCACTTATAAATTACTCTGGTTTGCCGAGTACAGTTAACCAGTGTTCCCTCTAAGCTGAGGTAGTGTGAGCTAGCTCACAGTTTTTTAGCCTCCAGCTCACACATTTTTGTCTTAGTTCAGGAAGGAGGGCTCCGGAGCAAGCTAATTTATGCAGTAGCCAAATCACTGGCTCACAACTTTAAGGCCAGCAGCTCACAAGGTAGAATTCTTTTTGCTCCCAAGACTCCACAGCTTAGAGGGGGCATTGCAGTTAACCCATTAGAACTCACAGGTATTCAAGTGTGCCAAAGAAAGCTAAAGAAACTCAACGGCGTGCCAGGAAGTTTCAACGCGGCTTGCGGCTTGCGACAAGCCTGTAAAAGTAGACTCAAAACCCCCGCCTGAAAGCAAACCAACTAGCACTTCGATAGTGTTTAGGATTGAAATAAATGTTGAGTTGCTTTTTAAACACTTCCTAAAACTCTGTTTACAGGCGGGGCGGAGAAAGACACGCGCGTGCTGGAATGTATTGGGGGGGAAGGAAGGAAAGAAAAAGAAAAGAAAAGAAACGAATAAGGATGAGGTTACAATTCTAAAAAAGCACATTTCAGCCACGCCTTTTTTACTCCCTCCCTCTCACCCGGGACCACAACGCCCCAATTGAGCTCCCTACCCAAACCAACCCCTCCTCCCGTCCACCCTCAAAATGGAAGCAAAGCAACGTTCCTCGCCCAGCCCAGCCCCGATAACTTTGTTCGAAAGCGTGCTTAATTTAGCAACACGCTCATTCGCGAGCGAACTTCCACTTACCTCGCGGAGTAACTATCTGGATCCCGGAGCCACGCCACGGGCACAATCGAGTCTGGAGTAACAAGAACGGGCGTGGCGAGACCCAGGCTGGCTCGCCACATTTCAGCGCGTCGGGACCAATCCGGTGAAGGGAGGGCTTTGATCCAGCCAATAGGGAGCGACGGAATGCCAAAGGACGGTGACGCCGCAAAGAGAACTTCTTACTAAAAGACCGATTTCCCACGCTCGCTCGTTCCTTTTGCCCCATGGTAGGTGTCAGTTTCACACAAACTGCTGTGGTCGGCAGCTTCTCCCGATTTTCCGCGTGGCTCAAATGGTTAAGACGCTGAACTGCAGGCTGTGGAAGGTCAGTAGTTCAGCAGTTCGAGACCTGAGTTGCCGCATGACGGCTCCCGTCTCTAGTTTCAGCTCCTGCCAACCTAGCAGTTGAAAGCAAGAAATTGCAAGTACCACTTCGGTGGGAAGGTAAAAGCCTTCTGTGCGCCTTGGTGTTTAGTCGTGCCGGCCACATGACCACGGAAACGTCTTCGGACAGCGCTGGCTCTTCGGCTTTGAAACAAAGATGAGCACCGCAACCCTAGAGTCGGACTAGACTAGCTTTCGAGCAAGGGAACCTTTACCTTTTATTCAATCCTCAAAAAAAATGCGGCAGCCAGCAGCTTGTGTGAAATTGACACGTACCATTGGGGCAAAAGGAAGAGGGTGGAGCAGCTCTTGTGGGAAATAAAGATAGATTCAGGTGGGAAGGGCCAGGTTGGTCTGAAGCAGCTGCAGGACATAGTTTGACTAGTTCCGTGGCACCTTTAAGACCAACAGAGTTTTATTCAAGGTAGAAGCTTTCCTGTGCATGCGCACTTCTGCAAAAAGAATAGCGAAGTGCTTTCATAAGAACATCAGAGAAACCAATGTAGGATCAGGCCAGTGGCCCATCTAGTCCAGCACTCTGTCCGCACAGTGGCCAAAAATACCAGGTGGATCAGGAGGTCCAGCAGTGGGGCCAGGACACCAGAAGCCCTCACACTGTTGCCCCCCCCCCAAGCACCAAGAATACAGAGCATCCCTTGACCCAGTTCCTCTCTATACCTTCTGGCTAATAGCCCCTGATGGACCTCTGCTCCAGATGTTTATCCAATTCCCTCTTGAAGCCGTCCATGCTTGTAGCCGCCACCACCTCCTGTGGCAGTGAATTCCATGTGTTAATCACTCTTTGGGTGAAGAAGGACTTCCTTTTATTTGTTCTAACCCGACTGCTCAGCAATTTCATGGAGTGCCCACGAGTTCTTGTATTGTGAGGAAAGGAGAAAAGGACTTCTTTCTCTG
>NW_015174360.1:47005-56443 GCF_001447785.1 Gekko japonicus
GTCAAGTAACGAATAAATATACACTGCATGAAACGTTTGTAAATTATTGTGTTCTGTTTATAACTGTCATTCTATAAAGTGCATTGTGTGCTACTATAACATCCTTGTCAGGTACATATATTCAGTACATTCAGTATAACAATAACATTCAGTTCATTCAATTCCACAGCTACCGGTCAATTTTGCACCAGTATTTTAAAAGTCAAGCCTCAAAATACTGATGCAAAATTGACTGGTAGTTGTGGAATTGAATGAACTGAATGTTATTGTCAGGGGCCATTTCCTGCAGGAGTGCACAGGAGCGGAGCTCCGGCAGTAAGGAACCCAGGGGGCGGGCACATGTAACAAGCCCCACCCCCTGCTCCCAGCAGCCCTCAGTCTGGCCACAAGGAGCTAGAAGCAGCCAGGTAAGTTGCAGAGCCCCCCCCCATTCCGCCTTCAGGTACAAGCTCTCCCTCCTCTGTGAGGGCAGATCTGTGCATCCCCCCCCCCAATAACTAGCAACCCAAAACAGTCCAGTGGCACCTTTAAGACCAAGTTTTATTCAGGTACAAGCTCTCCCTCCTCTGTGAGGACAGATCTGCACGCCCCCCCCCCCAATAGCTAGCAATCTAAAACAGTCCAGTGGAGCCTGAGCGGTGGGTGTTGCCTTCTGACACACTTCCGGTGATGTCAGGGGGTGTGGCATATGCAAATAAGTTATGCTAATGAGTTATGCGAATGAGCTCCTGCACCTCTTTTTCTACGAAATGACCCCTGTGTATTGTTATACTGAATGTACTGAATATATGTACCTGACAAGGATGTTATAGTAGCACACAATGCACTTTATAAAATGATAGTTATAAATAGAACACGGTAATTTATAAAAGTCTCTTGCAGTGTATATTTATTCGCTACTTGACTCTCCTAACACTGCAGCTCGGGTTGCTACAACCTCCAGGTAGGGAGACATGGAATTACAAATGATCGACAGATGACAGAGATCAGCACACACACACCGATAAAATGGCGGCTTTGGAGGGTGGATTCTTCTGTGGCATTATACCCCAGTGACATTCCTTCCCCTTCCAAACTGCACCATTCCCCCAGGCCCCTTTCACAAATCTCCAGGAATTTTGTAACCCAGAGTCAGGAACCTTGGATTAGGTTGCTGAATAGAACCACGGTTCGCATGTGTGAATGAGCTTGTGTTGCCACCTCTGGGTAGGGAATTCCTGGAGATTTGGGGGATGGAATCTGAAGAGGGCGGGGTTTGGGGAGGGGAGGGATCATAATGCCGTCAAATGCGCCTTTCAAATTGGTCATTTTCTCCAGGGGAACTGATTTTGATCGGCTGTAATTACAGGAGATCTCCAGGTTCTACCTGGAGGTTGGCAGCCCTATTTCTGAGTGCACTGAAGAACAGCCCCAGGCAGAATATTCATATCCCTCCCCACACCCAAATACCCCACATTTCCTTTTCATAATTGGGACAAGGAACTAAGCTTCCTACTTAATAAGAGTCAGAGAACTTGTAAACCTATCTAATAGAAACTGATCTTCTTTATGGCTAATTAGGGCTAAAACTAGATGCTACATAGACTATCTAGGACAGGGGTGTCGAACTCATTTCTTTTGAGGGCCGGATCTGGCATAAATGAGACCTTGTTGGGTCGGGCCACATGTGTCATAAAATGTAATGCCAGGTAGCAGAGATATCAACTTTATAAAGGACACAAATACAAAGGTGTTTTTTCTTACTTAAAATAAAAACATGCTTAAAACATCAGCACTCTTGCAACATTTTGTTTATTTAACAGTGTCTGATCACTGACACCTCTTGCTCTGAATGATTGCACCAAAATGTCTGTGCGGTTGCAATCTTGAGCATGTGTGTATCTGTAAGCTGCAAACCTACGATGACGCAGCAGCAGCAGCAGAACTGGAAGAAGAAGCAGAAGACAGCCAGTTCCACTGCGGGCCTGAGAGAAGCCCTCCGGGGGCCTCATCCGGCCCCCAGGCCACATGTTTGACACCCCTGATCTAGAACATTGTTATCAGGAACCTCAGGGCAATGTACTCAATTCTCCTGCCTCCATTTTCACCTCACAAGAACCCTGTGAGGTTGGTTAGCCTGACAGAACAATGGGCTGAAGGCCTTTACTTAGCTCTGTGCCTGAGTGAGGGTTATACTGGTTCTCACCGGCTGATTGTTTGATTGATGGGCAGGCAGCTCAGGGGTCATTTCCTGCAGGAGCGCACAGGAGCGGAGCTCCGGCAGTAAAGAACCCAGGGGGTGGGCACATGCAACAAGCCCCACCCCTTGCTCCCAGCAGCCCTCAGTCAGAGCAAGAAGCAGCCAGGTAAGTTGCAGAGTTCCCACCGGGCCCCCGGTCCAAAACAGTCCAGTGGCACCTTTAAGACCAAGTTTTATTCAGGTACAAGCTCTCCCTCCTCTCCGAGGACAGATCTGCACATCCCCCCCCCCAGCTAGCAATCCAAAACAGTCCAGTGAAGCCTGAGCAGTGGGTGTTGCCTTCTGACACACTTCCGGTGATGCCAGGGGGTGTGGCATATGCAAATAAGTTATGCTCATGAATTATGCTAATGAGCTCCTGCACCTCTTTTTCTACGAAATGACCCTGCAGGCTGGAAGGAGGGAAGAGCCCAGGCCTGGTCTGTCCTCTGCTCTCGCTTGGAGCAACCCCCCCCCCCGCTTTTCTTTTTTTTGGGGGGGATGTATGTGTTAAGTGTGGCTGAGCCCTAAACTGAAGTGATCAGTGCAGTTCTGTCTCTGGCTTTAGATGTGCCAGGAGCCAGCAGACACTCAGGACTGGATTGTTTTTTGTGTCTGTGCATATGTGTCCAAATCAGCCTCATAAGAACATAAGAGAAGCCAATGTTGGATCAGGCCAATGGCCCATCCAGTCCAACACTCTGTCACACAGTGGCCAAAAATACCAGGTGCCACCAGAAACGGCTCTTTCTCAAGGACAGCTCTTATCAGAACTATGGCTTGCCCAAGGTCATCCAGCCAGGTGCAAGTGGAGGAGTGGGGAATCAAATCCGGTTCTCCCAGATTAGAGTCTGCGCACTTAACCACTACACCAAACTAGCGGAGGAAGAGGGGGGGGGGAAGTGGAGGAGATTGGATTTGTACCCCACTGCCCTTCACTACCCGAAGGAGTCTCAGAGCGGCTTACAAACTCCTTTCCCTTCCCCTCCCCACAACAGACGCCCTGTGAGGTAGGTGGGGCTGAGAGAGCTCTGACAGAAACTGCTCTTTTTCAAGAACAGCTCTTATCAGAACCATGGCTTGCCCAAGGTCATCCAGCCAGGTGCAAGTGGAGGAGTGGGGAATCAAATCTGGTTCTCCCAGATTAGAGTCTGCGCACTTAACCACTACACCAAACTGGCTCCCAACACCAAACTGGCTCTCAACACCAAACTGGCTCCCAACACCAAACTGGCTCTCAACACCAAACTGGCTCTCATAAATATGACCTCATATTTGACAGTTTATTGTCACTGGTTTGTCTTTGTATCTGATGTTAAATTTTCAGTAAAATCTTTTTTTTATTTTAATGGGTAAAATGGAGAAGAGAAACTCATTATAAGCCACTCTGGTTCCCTATTGGGGGAAAACGTTGGGTATGTAATTGGAGATAAATCAGAGAACAAATGTAACAAAAACAGTCGTGAGAGTCTGACCCACAAATCAAGCAGTCAACAAGACTTGCAAAGAAGATGCTTTCTGTATATTATGGTCAATAAGCACTACAACACAATAAACAAATCCCTTCAAATCATAAGAAAATCCTAGTGTAAAAATACAGTCATAGATGCAACGAACATGAAATTGAGCAAACTTCAGAGGACGGCGGAAAACAGGAGGGCCTGGCGAGATCTTGTCCATGGGGACGCGAAGAGTCGGAAACGACTGTGCGACTGAACAGCAACAACAAAAATACATCATCGATGTCGTCTCCGGATTATATAACAACGTTTCAAAATTGGATCTTCAGGAAATATTAGAGTAGTACCAAAGCTCTCTTGCTCATAAAGTGCTTTACAAAAAGTCACGAAAGACAATACGTTCAGATAGGACGCTGATCTCAATAAGTATTTAGGCTCAAATATGCTGCTAAGCTTCTAATGGATCCCAGGCATCTCACGACTGTTTTCTTTACATTTGTTCTCTGATTAGGTCATGACTGTCCACACTTGTCAGATAATTAATTCAGACATTTTGTATAGTGGAGAAACTCAGTGTTCTAAGACGAGCCCCAAATTTGTTCTCTTCCACCCGTCCCGGCAATGATCCTGGTGGTTAAATTAATGTGAAAATCTGGAAATTGCTTTTCTTACAACTGGAATGTAGGCCGGAGTTGTGTCTATGGTAACGGCAGGAGGCTTTTGAACCACCGTTGCCATGTGCTATGCGCTCTGGGGTTACCATAGCAACCCCCTTCCCTTTGCTCAAGCACTCTGGAAGGAGACTGTACGGAGCGCCAGTTCCCCTTTTGGAGGGTGTGTTCCAGAAAGGTTCAGAAAAATTAAAATTCCTTTGTAGATTTACACTTGCTTCCTGTGAGAAGAAAGTTGGATGTTGGTTTAAATACCCCCTGTTGATGTCCTTTGGCAGGCTTTCCTGGTCCCCTTTATTAAAGAATAATAACGAATGGGTCCCTGCAATATAATTTTTAGATCTTTCAGCATGTAAACAAGAGTACAAGCGTAATCAGACTGAAGGTTCGTCTAGACCAGGGGTCCCCAACATGGTGGTCTTCGGGGCCAGTGTTCCCTCTAAGCTGAGTTAGTGTGAGCTAGCTCACAGTTTTATAGCCTCTGGCTCACACATTTTTGTCTTCGCTCAGGAAGGAGGGCTCCAGAGAAAACTAATTTATGCAGCAGCCAAATCGCTCCCTCACAACTTTCACGCCAGTAGCTCACAAAGTAGAATTTTTGCTCACAGGACTCCAGAGCTTAGAGGGAACATTTTTGGGGGCGCCGTGGCACTAGCTGACCCCTTTTCTGGCACCCACCAAGTGTTTTCAGGAAGTGGGCGGGGCCAGAGGGGGCTTTTGCCGAGCAAGGCTCCTGATTGGCTACTGGAGATTTTATTCGCTCTGCAGGTTTTGTTGCTGCATCCATCGTGCCATGTCAACGTTCCAGACTTGTCCGCAGGCTCAAAAGGCTTGGGGACTTCCAGGGGTCATTTCCTGCAGGAGCGCACAGGAGCGGAGCTCCGGCAGTAAGGAGCCCAGGGGGTGGGCACATGCAACAAGCCCCGCCCCCTGCTCCCAGCAGCCCTCAGTTGTGCCATGAGGAGCAAGAAGCAGCCAGGTAAGTCGCAGAGCCCCCCCCTCCGGGCCCGCCTTCAGGTACAAGCTCTCCCTCCTCTGTGAGGGCAGATCTGCGCGTTCCCCTGCCCCCTCCAATAGCTAGCAATCCAAAGCAGTCCAGTGGAGCCTGAGTGGTGGGTGTTGCCTTCTGACACACTTCCAGTGATGTCAGGGGGTGTGGCATATGCAAATAAGTTATGCTAATGTTATGCTAATGAGCTCCTGCACCTCTTTTTCTACGAAATGACCCCTGGGGACTTCTGTACTAGACCCACATGCTGTGTTCAGGACTGACCAGCTAGAGTGCCTTGAGGACAGTCCTACCTCACTCCTGCCTCCCCACCACAGTGTTTAAAGGTACACTGCTCCTGGACATGGAGGTTCCATTTAGCCGCGAAGAATCATCCCCATTTAATTGGGCTGATCTCCATCCAGAGCCGTCTAAACTTGTGACCGTTGCTGCATTGTGGGGCAGTGAGTTCTGCAAGCTAATTATGTCTTATGCGAGGAAGGCTTTTTGCCTGTCTGCCCTGAATCTTCCATGGATCAGTTGGACGGCCCTGAATTCTGATATTATGGGAGAAGGAGGGGAAGGAAAGGTCTCTCAGTTTTCTTCACATCTGACACAATTTAATAAACCTCTTTTTTGTTTCTACCTAATGATTGCTGCGGTGGCTCAAGTGGTTAAGACACTGACTGCAGGCTATGGAAGGTCAGTAGTTCAGCAGTTCAAGACCCGGGTGCCGCATGACGGAGTGAGCTCCCGTCTCTAGTTCCAGCTCCTGCCAACCTAGCAGTTCGAAAGCAAGAAATTGCAAGGAGATAAATAGGTACCACTTTGGTGGGAAGGTAACAGCGTTCCGTGCGCCTTGGTGTTTAGTCATGCCGGCCACATGACCACGGAAACGTCTTCGGATAGCGCTGGCTCTTCGGCTTTGAAACTGAGATGAGCACCGCAACCCTCGAGTCGGATTTGACTGGCTTTCGAGCAAGGGAACCTTTACCTTTACCTTAATGATTGTTTATTTCTAAACTATAATGCCCACCTTTGTTTAGGATATCCGTGATTAAAATGTGGAATTTGCTGCCGGAAGATGTCATGATGGCCACAGGAATAAACAGCTTTAAAAGAGGATTAGGTAGATTCATGGAGGAAAAGTCTATCAGTACCTACTAGCCATGGTGTTTAGTTTAGTTTATTGCTACTACAGTCCTTAGACCAGATATGCTCACACACAGAGAGAGACACTTTACAAATACATTACAGATATGTATACAATAGCCATGGTGACTGAGGGGAACTTCCATATTCAGAGGCACTAAGAAGCCTCTGAATCCCAGAGCCAGGAAGTAACATTAGAGGAAGGCCTCGGCCTCCATTCCCTGTTGTTGGCCATCCAGAGGAACTGGCTGGCCACTGTGTGAGACAGGATGCTGGACTAGAGGGACCACTGGTCTGATCCAGCAGAGCTCTTCTGATGTTCTTAGCAGGGAAGGCTTCGGCCTCTATGCCTTATTGCTGGCCCTCCAGAGGAACTGGCTGGCCACTGTGTGAGACAGGATGCTGGACTAGAGGGACCACTGGTCTGATCCGGCTGGGCTCTTCTTATGTTCTTATGAAGGTCTTGGCCTCAATTCCCTGTTGCTGGCCTTCTAGAGGAACTGGTTGGCCACTGTGCAAGATAGGATGCTGGACTAGATGGGCCACTGGTCTGATCCAGCTGGGCTCTTCTGATGCTCTTATGAAGGCCTCGGCCTCTCTGCCTCTCTGCCCTGTTGTTGGCCCTCCAGAGGAACTGGTTGCTGGATAGGCTTGCCAAGTCCCCCCATGGGGTGGAGAAACCCCCGCCCGAGAGGCCCGTTACCCGCTGCTGGCGGATCGGGCCCTGGGGGGAACCCCACCCCCAAAGCACGCGACGTGCCCGGCGTCAGCACGTCACCCGGAAGTGATGTAGTTGCGTCGGGCGCAGGGCCACGGTCTTCCGAGGGAAAACTCTATGGTTTTCCCTCGGATGATTGTGGCCCCGCCCCTGGCGTGCCCGACGTGGTTGCGTCACTTCCGGGTGGCGTAACTGCAGCACGCGCGCGCTTCGCACACGCGCAGAGACTCCCAGAGTTCATTCAGTGTTCTCAGCCACTCATTTTGAAATCAGATTTTGCAGGTGGCCGGTGTGTGTCTTGCCAAGTGTCATGGCAAGGGGGTGGACTCTAAAAGTCCCCCTCCCTCCTTACAGTCACGTAATGTGCCAACAGAAGCAGTGGCACCCCCTTCCCAATTTCTTCAATTCAATTCAAAACCTTTATTGGCATAGATCAGAATCATAAACCGTCACCCTTCAGTTCATGGATTTAGCACACAGCTTCCTCATTATAAGACAGTTACAGAACTTAGCCACCGCTTCAATAACGACTATATTTTGTGAAGCCAGTAAACGGTACAACCTTCTGTCATCAGATTGCTTGACATCTTTCTGAAGAATAGCTTCTAAATAGACTGCTCGAATGTCATCATACTTCCCAATTTCTTAACTTTCAATCAGACCCAGATCTTTCACCCTTTCCCATGGCTGGCACCTCCTTTGAGCCAAGACGACATTTGTTCATGCATCTTGGAGGAAGTCTCCACAAAGCTCCCTCTGCACATGGCTCATTTTGCAGCATGGCTAGGGCAATTGCCAGGGTCTGGGCTCTGCTGACCCCCCCCACACACACACCTTTTCCTGCCTGCTCACTTCAAAGAATCATAAGAGTTGGAAGGGACCTCCAGGGTCATCTAGTCCAACCCCCCGCACTATGCAGGAAATTCACAAATACCTACCCCCCAACCCCAATGACCCCTCTTCCAAGCCCAGAAGATGACAAAAAAACCTCCAGGATCTCCAGCCAAAGTGGCCTGAAGAAAAATTGCTTCCTGACCCCAAAATGGCGACCGGCATTTCCCTGGGTGCTTAAGTAAGGGCCACAAGAACTAAGCACTGAGGCAACCCTTCCTGCCCACTTGGGAATGTTCTAATGATAATAATTGTATGCAGGGATAATTTCCTGCAGGAGCACAGAGGAGCGGAGCTCTGGCAGTAAAGAGCCCAGGGGGCGGGCACATGCAACAAGCCCCGCCCCCTGCTCCCAGCAGCCCTCAGTCAGAGCAAGAAGCAGCCAGGTAAGCTGCAGAGCCCCCCCCCCGGCCCCCCAGTCCAAAACAGTCAATTTAGCACCTTTAAGACCAAGTTTTATTCAGGTACAAGGTCTCCCTCCTCTGTGAGGACAGATCTGCATGCCCCCCCCCAATAGCTAGCAATCCAAAACAGTCCACTGGAGCTTGAGCGGTGGGTGTTGCCGTCTGACACACTTCCGGTGATGTCAGGGGGTGTGGCACATGCAAATAAGTTATGCTAATGAGTTATGCTAATGAGCTCCTGCCCCTCTTTTTCTACGGAATGACCCCTGATTGTATGGCATTGTGTGTTGCATAACCAGGAGATCCTAAGATTGTCTGGCAGCGTGCAGTTCTAGCTCTTTAAGCGTTATGTACCACTAGGTGGCGAGCTAGAGTTATTTTGGGGGCTGAGAGAGTTCTGAAAGAGCTGTGGCTGACCCAAGGTCGCCCAGCTGGCTCCATGTGGCGATGTGCAGAATCAAACCCGGTTCTTCAGATTACTCTCAACCACTACACCATGCTGGTTCTCGATGAATGCCCTGTCACCCATGCTCCCAGCGGCACACGCTGCCCAGTGCCACCAGGGAAAGGGCTGCGGGCCGGGCAGTGCCGATGGCTGTGAGCATGCGCAGCTGGAGGGCTTGTAAGCGGGGCACAGGAGGGATGCACAGGCATGTAGAGAGATACATGGGCGAGTGGGTGTGAGGGGGCCCTGGGAACTCTCTGCCCAGGTGCACCCTCCCCAAATCTGGACCTGGCCCTTTTTTGGGAGACATAACACAGGTGATCCTGACCAGGGGTCATTTTGTAGAAAAAGAGGTGTAGGAGCTAATTAGCATAACTCATTAGCATAATTTATTTGCATATGCCACACCCCCTGACATCACCGGAAGTGTGTCAGAAGGCAACACCCACCGCTCAGGCTCCACTGGACTGTTTTGGATTGCTAGCTATGGG
>NW_015174360.1:56504-59921 GCF_001447785.1 Gekko japonicus
ATAAACCTGGTTCCTAAGGGTCCCAGTGAACTGTTTTGGATTGTTAGCTAGGGGGGGGGGAACGTGCAGATCTGCCCTCACAGAGGAGGGAGAGCTTGTACCTGAAGGTGGGCCGGGGGGGGGGCTTTGCAACTTACCTGGCTGCTTCTTGCTCCTCGTGGCCTGACGGCTGCTGGGAGCGGGGGGCGGGGCTTGTTGCATGTGCCCGCCCCCTGGGCTCCTTACTGCCGGAGCTCCGCTCCTGTGCGCTCCTGCAGGAAATGACCCCTGATCCTGACGGACTTGGGGAATGCCAAACACAGGGGTATGTCAGACTGCAAAGGGTAGGGGTCTGTGGCAGATGATGCTCTGTGTCCTCCTTTTTGATGCGCTGGCTGGCACCTGTGGTTGGTGTAGATGCTTGAAGGCCTGGAGGCAGCAGCGTGGAAGCGGGGAAACCTATGTTCCCTGTGGCTGGCCAGCTCATTGGAACACTCCCTTGCATATATCCTGGAAACAGGGAGCGGTCTGCAGAGGCCAAGACAGCTGGCAGGCTTCTCCTAATTATCCTCCTGGACCGTGTTGCGGACTGGAGGCAAGCCATGATCTGCAAAGAAATCATCCCAGAGGAGATTTACTACTCAAGTGGCCCCGGTCACCTCTGGTTTGACAGGTTTTTGCAAGGGCTCAAAAACCTGTCGATCCTGTTTGACCGGAGGAGGTGAGTGGACAAGTCTGGAGCGGCGTTCTCCCTTTCAAATCACATTCCGCTTTCTGGAACAATATTCTCTGCCTCCGGCCTTTCGGGTACCCTGAAATAAGGGGTGCCAGCCTCCAGGTGGCGCCAGGAGACCTTCAGGAATGACAGGCTACGAAGATCAGTTCCTCCGGAGAAATTGGCTGTTCTGTGGAGTGTTATGGATGGACATACGTTCGCTTTATGTGGCTCAATGTAACTGTGGGCTGGAGCTTCGGGCACAAGCTCCATAGACGCGATGGTAGCGTAAACCCGGCTGTCGGATTGGTCCCTGTTGCGAGACAGACCAATCCAGGGGGACTCTGTTCCTGGTGGGAACGAGTCTCATTGGTCCCATACCCGCAGTGGTGATGTATGTGGTTTTACCCTGCAATGCTTCTCATTTGGCCACCCAATGAGAAGGGAGCACTCACTGGAGAAGACCCTGATGCTGGGAAAGATTGAAGGCCAAAGAAGACGGGGACGGCAAAGGATGAGATGGTGAGACAGTGTCATCGATGCAACGAACATGAAGTTGAGCAAACTTCAGAGGACGGCGGAAGACTGGAAGGCCTGGCGTGATCTGGTCCATGGGGTCGCGAAGAGTCGGACTCAACCGTGTGACTGAACAACAACAACAACAAATGCCTGAGCTTCAGACAAGGCTCTTATCAAACCCGTCCCGCGCCCTTGGCGCTGCCCCTCCTGTGGCCATGGTGGGTTCAGGCGAGGAGGGTCCGTCAGCCCTGGGAGCCGAGACTCGTTAAAGAAGAGGGGGAGCGTCAGGGCCTGAGATAGGCAGGGGACGGGGTTAACAGCACCCCATAGGTCCCTCTGCCTCCGTGCGTCGGCACCTGGGTTGCTCAGCATCCCTGCGGACTCTCCTTCTCTCTGTCTCCGCCTGGTTATTCCGAGCACGTTCCTTCTCTCCAGCCCCTTCGCCTTCCCTCTCCTTTATACCCGGCCCTGCTCCCAGCACCGTCCACCGTCCCCGCCTCTTTTTCTCATCCTCTCAGCCCCGCCCCCTGTGATAAGCTCAGATGCTGTCCCGATGCCCAGGGTGGGGTTCGGACTGTGCTGCCGCCGGCTCTGTCGGCCCAGAGCTACGCCGCCGGCGTGCGGGTTGTCCTGCACCCGCGCGCCCATTGTCAGCCTCTCCTCAGCAGTGTCGGCTTCCCCTGGAGCTCCCTCGGCCCCTCTGCTCCATGCTCGGGCTCGCCCGGGTTGCTGCGTCCCGCTAGCCATGATGGGGGTTGGAGCTGCAAGGCTCCCACGTGGGCTACAACGTCCTGGCTCTGCCTTCTGACTCGCCATTGGTGCTGCCCGATAACGGGGGTCTTCTGGGTGAGTTGGCGGACGTCGGGACCCCTGGAGGGTGTGGGCTACGTCCCGGAGCTTCAGAACCGGGACAGCTCGATAGAAGCCTGGCATTCTAAAGTGCACGTTCTGATTGTCTGCTTTGCACAGTGGGCCAATCAGAGCGTAGGACCAGTTCTGGAGGGAACAACACCCATTGGGCGTTATGTACACATTGTGATTGGTTGTTATCTGTTTGGGGTGTGCGGCTTCGCCCGTTCAAATCGTATATAAGTCAGCCCTGTTCTGTGTCGTTTGGTCTCGTGTTGTTATGAGCTGAATAAACATTGAACCACTTGGTTAAGAGCTGCCTCGATCTCAGTTCATAATATGGAGGGTGGACTCTGTGGCATTCTACATTGCGGAAGTCCCTCCCAGCTTTTCGGCTCTGGTGCCGGCCTGGTGAAACTTTCTCCCTGGTGAGATCTGGGCCCTGAGGGATTTAATGCAGTTCTGCAGGGTCCGCAAAACGGAGATGTTTGCACAGGCCTACGGTCGAGGCAGCGTCACAACGGTCTCTTTAGAAGAAGAAGAAGAGATTGGATTTATACCCCGCCCTTCACTACCCAAAGGAGTCTCAGAGCGGCTCACAAACTCCTTTCCCTTCCCCTCCCCACAACAGACACCCTGTGAGGCATGTGGGGCTGAGAGAGCTCTGACAGAAACTGCTTTTTTTCAAGAACAGCTCTTGTCAGAGCTACGGCTTGCCCAAGGTCAGCAGGCTCAGGGTGGGTGACAACGCTCTCAAAACAGACAAAAGTTTTTAAAATCTATCAATTATTAACAATACTAATACATGAAGCATTCAGTGGCGTCAACGACATAATTTAATGAGTCAAGAAAGACTCCGGTTATGCGTCGTTGTAGATGGAATAAGTCAATATCCTGGCCCTAAGGATATCTGGCTGCCCTCAACCAGGGCCAGGGCACCCCAGACACACCAACCTGGTGGAACTCTCTGTCAAATACCATCAGGGCCCTGCGAGAGAGCCAGTTTGGTGTAGTGGTTAAGTGCACGGACTCTAATCTGGGAGAACCGGGTTGTGATTCCCCACTCCTCCACTTGCACCTACTGGATGACCTTGGGCAAGCCACAGTTCTGTCAGAGCTGTTCTTGAAAAAAGAGCAGTTTCTGTCAAGACCTCTCTCAGCCCCACCTACCTCACAGGGTGTCTGTTGTGGGGAGGGGAAGGGAAAGGAGTTTGTAAGCTGCTCTGAGACTCCTTTGGGTAGTGAAGGGTGGGGTATATATCCAATCTCCTCCTTCTTCCTCTCTCTCAGCCCCATCTACCAAACAGGGTGTCTGTTGTGGGGAAGGGAAGGGAAAGGAGTTTGTCAGCCACTCT